>NW_021500135.1:0-312 GCF_001605985.2 Dendrobium catenatum
ATTCTAAAAAATTCCCTCTAAATATTAAAAAAAAAAAAATTTAGGGTGGGCATTTGCCCACCCTTAGGCCAATGTGGATCCGCCTATGATTAAAAGAGAAGCATAATACTAAGTTAAGTGCTGCAAAGATGAGGATGCTCAGGTGGATGAATGGCTTTACCCTTAGAGATAGGAAACGAAATGAGCATATACGTGAAAAGGTTGGAGTAGCGCCAGTGGACAATAAAATTAGAGAGAGTCGCCTTAAGATGGTTTGGTCACATAAAATGGTGGCCTTCCGATGACCCTGTTAGAAAAGAAGAGGTATTAGAT
>NW_021500136.1:0-262 GCF_001605985.2 Dendrobium catenatum
AAGGATCCTTCAATGGAGTCTCCACTACTCTTTGGTCGTTAGGAAGGCAAATTATAGGTGCAAACATCAAACAGAAAGAACCGTTCAATTTTCTCTCTATCTATAGTGAAAGCGCATAACTATAGATATGCGCTTTGACTGCGTTATAGTGAAAGTGCAGTTACTGTAGAGATGTACTTTGACTGTGCTTTCACCGGTGTCCGCACCTAATAATTTCTCCATCAGGAAAGAGCCTTTAAAAATAGAGAGTTTCTTTTGACAA
>NW_021500137.1:0-955 GCF_001605985.2 Dendrobium catenatum
TAATTTTATATTTTACAAATGTTGAATATGCATACAAGTAAATCTTCTGAAAGCACTAAGTGTTATTGTACATGTGAAATTTCATGTATTTATTTATCATGTTACATGTTGCTAATACATATTGAAAATATTGATGTTCATATGCTCGTGTACTTGAAATGTGTGGGGAAAGGGGGGAGGTGGAAATATTGTGAATGTGTGTGCTCATCCTATATTGTTTACATCTGTTTTCAAGAAAGGATAAGGCATCAGTTGAGTAGAATATGTTGATAGAAGTTATTGATTCAGGTTAAGTTCATATCTCTAGGTATGTTCCTTATATTGATTATTCATTTGTTGATCATGTGCGCATTCATGCTATTTGGTAGAAAAGAAATAGTGGCATGATTGATGTATATTATTATTTAGATAAGTACAATTTAATGAAATAAAATGAAATGATATTGAAGTGTTGCTACAATTTATACTTGATAAATTAGAGAGACTATGTATTATGAATATTGAAGAAAAATTAAAAAGAAATTATCCAATTAGATCTTGGGAGGTATTTAGTTCACTTTCACGATTTAAACATGACACAATCAACTTTTTCGAGTTAGTGGGTTATATCAGGTCGAACCGTGACACTGATGACCTACAGATATAAATGTTTGAAAGCCTACACATGCATCATATGTTATTTCTAAGCTAATGATTAATTAGAATAAGAAAGACATGAAAGAAATGTAAATTCCATACATGTAATTCAATAGCATAATACACTTAATGATTAAACATTTTATAGATGTACTTTTATTTCTTAGATAATTTTTAAGAAGAAGCTTGTTGAAAACGTAATTTAACAATAAAGGGACGATAGGGCGAAAATTTAAAATATAGCGAATCAGCCATACTAAATGGTGCATTCATTAGAATGCGCCAAATCATTATAGAATGTGCCTAATTGATTAGTGCA
>NW_021500138.1:0-5627 GCF_001605985.2 Dendrobium catenatum
CTTAACAACCTAATTACTTGAGTCAACAAAGTGAATAGAAGAACATCAAATTAATAGCGGTTCGGTTCAAAATTGACCTACATCCAATATCTTAGACTCTTTCTCCAGGTATTACACTAAATCAAAGTGATTCTCCTTTTGCCCCTATAGCAAGGTTGGGAAGCCCTTACAAACTCTCTTTGATCAACTCAGCGCGGCAAAGTACCGACACCTCTTATACCATCCAAGTGATGGTTACCTACAGTCACATCCCTTTTAACCCTCCTCGTGAAGGCAGAGAACTGTCATGTCCTTTTTTATCCTCCTAGTGAAGGAAGAGAACTATCGCATCCTTTTTCACCCTCCTGGTTAAGGCAAAGAACCTAGACACAATATTGAAGAACTTTTCTTAAAATTCTTTAGAGGAGATGGCAAATTTTTGAAGATGGCAAAAATACCCTCGCTTTGGGAAACATTATGAATCCCTCACAACTCCCCCTCACTTGATCTATCACACAAACTCTCATATTATCTCCTAAACACTCACACTCAATAAAAAATCACAACAAAGGTCTTGAGTGATAGTTTTAAGGACTTTTTATATAGAAAATATAAGAAAACCCATCTAAAAAACTAAAAATTACAAGTGAACTAACTTCAAATCATACAATATGATCATGGAACATCTTTTTAAATAGTTAAAAAAAAACTCGGTATGATCCTGTATGAACCTTATTTCATACAATGTCAATTGTTTGTACGAAATAACATAGTACTGTACGAACAATTCAAAATTAAACATGTTTATCTTGTATGAGATTGTAAGAACCTTATTTCATAAATTGTTAGTTATATGTACGAACTAATATCATATAATATAAACAATTAATACACATCATGCTTCATCTAGTATGAACGTCGATCAACCAAAATTCATACTCTGTTAGTAGTTTGTATGAACTAACATTGTATAGCATGAACATTGTAAATACAAATGAATTTGTTTGGGATAAACTGGTATGCACCCAATTTTATACACTATCACTCATTTATACGAACTAACATCATACAATATGAGTAGTACAAAAAGTCATGATTTAATTAACTACATTTTGGAGGAAAAATATGACAAATCATACAGTGTGATTGGAAGTGGTACAATACAATTTATTTTAAAATTTTAATTTTTGACTCTCTCCCCCTATGTATGTGCATCGTTATCCAATTATAATCACAATCTCTCAGATGCAAGAAAATAAAAAATAAATATTTAGAATGTTATTACATGAACTTCTAATCTGCTCTATCTTGAAATCTTTAGTAATCTGGAGTATGATTTCCTTGAAATATTAGTAAACACAAATAACAAACAAAAATGTCTAGTACATTCTTATAGAAATTTAAAAAATGAATAGAATAATAATTTTTTTCTATCATAAAAAATCACATTCTCAATCTAGATTCTTGAGTTGCAACAATCTTCCCCTTTTTTGATGATTGCAAAAAAATTATTAATTGAATTAAAAATAAATTTCTTTCCTCCCAAACTCTCTATCAATGAAATAAAACTAAAAATGATGGTGATCATTACAATTTCATTCTTCCTTTTTAAATTTTCCTTACATAAAAAAATATAAAATAAACTTGTACATGAATCATAAGAAAAAACACAAGAAAAGAAAAACCATTAACATGATCCCCCTGAATGCATTATGTCATAGAACTTAAAATTTAGAATCTAAAAAAAAAACTTAAAATAAATAAAAAATACACAGCCAAAAACATACACAAAAAACCACACAAAAATACAAACCAGAAAACTTCAAACAAATACAAATAATAACCTACCCCTTTTTTGTCATAAAAAAAATCACCTAAAAATGTAGGTTACTATAGAAAAATCTAATAGAGGATAAAGAGGATAATTTTAAAATATTTATATAGAGAACATTAAAGTCATGATGTGAAAAAGAAAGATGTAAATTTTAAATAAAAAAATATTTTAGAGAAGAAAAGTTGAACATGATCAATGTTAACTCTAGAAAGTAGAAATATTAAATTGGATAATCATCGCAAAATTAATTAAATAGAAATCTTATAGTTTTAAATTTAGTTGTTGAAATTATTGTTTAATGCATGGATTTTTTCTAAGAATTAAAAATATAGATTAAAGAACTAAATGTAGCATTGGCTCATTTTATGCCTCTTTATCAATGATAATTATTTGAGTGGCTAACATTGCACATCTTTTCATTTTGGGCTCATTTTGTGCCCCTTTTTAATTTTGGCAAACATTGCACATCTTATCACGTTGGACTCATTTTGTGACTGGTTTCAAATTTGTAACACTTTGTGTATATTTTTTACTTTTCATTCTTTCTACAACCAAACTCAGTAAATCTTAGCTTGTGTGATTATCTTCCAAACAAAAGGAAAAAAAAAACTTTCTTGTATAAAGAAGAAAAATCCACAAAACAAAATCCTATTGTTGAGAGTAAAATCAACACATTAAATTAGAAAATTAAAGGAAAAATAAGTCACTAATTTGGTAATAATTAGAACTATAAGATACTGATATGTTAGAACATTAAAGTAATCTTATTATCTAAATATTATTTGTAAATTAATTTAAAGTTTAAAAGAGAAAAATAATTTTGATAAAAACTTAAGTTGTTATGCAAAATATTTTAAAATTTTCACCAAGTTCAATATTAGTAATTTGAATAATAGAAACAAAAACATAATTTAAGAGAATTAAAACCAACATAAGATAAGCATTTCATTAAATATATAATGCAAACACAATTGATGTCTAATGTTAGTAAGATTATTGATGTAGTTAAGAATCAACTAGGCTTCCTCAATTGGAGTGTTTAATATTATAAGATATGTAACAATAAAAAGTAAAGGAGTGAGCTTGATAAGATCACCAATTTTATAAAGAATGCATATTCTTAATACATGTTCGATGATCCTAACATTTTTGTTCAAAGAATGCACATGTGATAAATGATAAATTGAAGGTACACCTCGAAGGGTTTTATTTATGATAGACTAGTCAAAATCAACTCTTGAAGTTATAGTGTGTGCTCTTACCCCTTCAGTTCTAAGGCATAGGAAAGTGCCTAAATCCTCCATAGTGATTTCTACCTTCTATTTAAATACTTATGAGGACATCTTAATATGGTTTTTTGTCATCCTTAGATTAGTAATGAAATAGTAAAAGGTTTTGAAATTGAATGCATAGCTTAAGGTGAGAATGAAGTAAAATTGGTTATAATTGAAAGGAGGCATTTCAAAAAAGTTGATATCTTCTTAGATAAGAAGATAAGATGGAGTGATTTTTGCCTCAAAGAAATGTGGTTAGGCTTCTTCATTTTCTTTAGAAATAAAATTATCTTCTAATTGATTAGAATGAGATGAAGAGCCTCTAGAAAGTCGAGACTGCTTACTATTGTTGCTTGCTATTTGGAGAGTTTTGAACATAAGATAATATGAGATTGAAAGAGAATGTGAAAAAAACTTAAGGAATGCCTTCCAATTTAAATAAATCAACACATTTTTATAATACAAAATAAGGTTCATAGGTATGACTATGATTTCATATAGGACAAAAAGATTTTTGTACATACAAATAAAAACCGTCAAAAATGAAATGACTTTTCATAAACTTTAAATCTTGAGGAGTCATTTCGTATGACTTTTTGACCAAAATGATCATATATATTAACATGTGTTCATTCAAGATGATTAGGCAATAATGATCGTACATGGTAGTTAAGTTCATCCTCACACAAAATGATAATAAGATTATACAGACAAACAAGTGATTGTATAGATGGCCTTTAAAAATAACAGCACTCAAAATTCCCTCCATTTTTATACATACAAAAAAAAGAATAGTCCATAAAGTACAATCATGTGTTCGTACATTATGATATGTTTATAAAAATACATTTTTGTATTACATACTTTGAAAAATTATCATGTAAAATATAGTAATTTCGTACAGTATGAATGTGGTTCGTATAGTACGACTAAAAAAATAATCTTTACATTTGCACATGATAATCTTGATTCTTTTCCAAAAAAAAAAAAGTCATATAAGTTCCATGAGACACAAAAAAAAAATACAAAGAGAAATGAAACCCAAAATAGAGTGAAAAAATAAAAATCAATCAAAGATAAATCACAAATAATGAGCAAAAAATGCAAATATTAACAAAAAGAAATACATCACAAATGCAAATTGGAAAATTATAATTATCAAGCAAGAATATCAGTGACACCCAATCCGGCTCTTAAGGTGCTAAAAGTTTCAAAAGCAAGTGGTTTTGTTAAAATATCAACAAATTGATTTTCAGTAGCTGCATGATGTAGTTCAATTTCTCCTATAGTGACATAATTTCTAATGAAGTGATGCCTATATCAATATGCTTAGTTATAGAGGGTTGAATAGGATTCTTTGAAATGCATATCGCACTTATATTATCATTAAAAATTGGAATATTGCCAATTAAAAATCCTAAATTTTAAGTTGTTGTTTTAACTAAAGAACCTATGCCACATAACTACCTAAGGTAATGTATTTTGCTTCAGCAGTAGAAAGGAATTATGAATTCTATTTTCTACTAGAATAGGAAACTAAAGAGTTTCCAATGAATTGACTAGTTCCAGAAGTACTTTTTCAATCAACCATACACCCTGCAAAATTTGATTTAGAATATCCAATGACTTTGAAAGAAGAGTTGTGCCAAGGATACCATATCCTTAAGTTTTGAGTTCAAAAAAAAATCTCGTAATTATTTTAATTAAAATCAAATGGGATTCCTTTGGATCATCCTTGTTGCAAATCTATTTTCAGGGCTTATGTTTTGATGATTGACAAATACTATTTCTCTTGGACTGCTTGTTGCTTCTAACTATTCAGGAATCGAATATCGGACGAACAAGACAAAGCCAGTTCAGGATTGCGTAGGTTTAGGGTTGAGTCAGTCTGTACTTTTGTTTTTCACTTTTTGAGTCTACTTGTAATGGTCAAAGATACTGATGCTTAGTAACCCTACACACACATACTTGAGAGACTTAGAATTTCTATTTTTACTCATATCGGCCAGGACGATTTTTTACATTGGCCTAGACGATCAGGCTTAAAATAGAAAGTCTAAATAAGGATTCTTAATTAAGGCAGCCGTCATTAACATATCAGCCTGGACGATACATGTATCAGCTAGGATAATAAGCTCAAAATAGAAAGAAGTTACCGCCATAGACAATTAAGGTATACTGTATTTTTAAATTATCGGCCAGGACGATCCTTGACCGGCCTGGATGATATTCACAAATTATGCCTTAATTGATCTGGAAATAAAGGGAGTAATTAAGGAAGATTGATAAAATCATATCGTCCTGGACGATCCAGTCAAAAACCTTAAGTTACTTTAGGATGATAAAATCAGCCAGCTCATATCTAGGGCTATTCTTAGGATGATTTTCCCATGATTTGAACTGATCAGCCAGGACGATCGTGAGATCGGCCTGGATGATCAATACAATTTTCAATCGTCCAGTCTTGCATCCAGGACGATGCTCTGGCTGATCTTCTGAGTTATATACTGATCGGCCAGGCCGATGTCCATATCGGCCTG
>NW_021500139.1:0-219 GCF_001605985.2 Dendrobium catenatum
TGCTTTCTAGTTTATAATTAACTTGTTCAATTAAGCATAGCTTAGTAGAAATTGGTCATGATACTATTAATAAAGAGTCTGATTCTCATGTTAATTTTTCTTCTACTTCTCATGTGTAGGTAATCATGGAGAAATTTTTTGAAAATGGTGAACTTGTTCAAGAAGATTTATGGAAGGTAACTTAAACTATGGGGCTATTAGAGAAAAAAGTTGTAAGGA
>NW_021500140.1:0-312 GCF_001605985.2 Dendrobium catenatum
AAAAAAAACAGAAATAGCAGATATTCTGGGCTATAGGTGCAATTCCTAATCCTGACAAATGATCTTGAGCTGCTACTGCCAACAGGCTTTTTTTAGATATTTCTTATGCTTATTAAAAAAGGCCATCTCAATGCTTTTTGCAATGAGTTATAAACATACCATTTAATACTATTCTATTTACATATTTAACATCTAAAATTTTAATATTATATACATACCATCCATAGTTCATTTTCATACCAAATATGAGTGATAGAAATGAAATATATGAGTGGTAGGAAAAAAATATAAGTGGTATATTTGATATTAAAA
>NW_021500141.1:0-242 GCF_001605985.2 Dendrobium catenatum
AAAAGGATAAAGGCCTGTGGTAAGGTGGAGAAAAAGATTTAAGTGTAAGGGAGTTTAGACGTGGGCAAGAGCTTCTAAGAGGTTTGGGGCATATTTTGATAGCTTGTATTAGGAGATGGTTTGGATGTGAGGAATATATTGGAGAGATAAGGAAGATGTTATGTTGAGAATAATTAATCAAGCACAAGATAACTAATGTTTTTTCAGTAAAGAATGATCAAGCCTGACTGCCAAGCTCCAGC
>NW_021500142.1:0-397 GCF_001605985.2 Dendrobium catenatum
AGTGGTACCACCCAGTATTGCAGTGCTATCATAAATCCTCCTTTCAAACAAAAAGGATAATGCATCGGTGTCGCTTCTCCTAGCGCCACCCTCCCAGTGCTGCAATGCTCATAGTGATTTTGTCAACGGCTATTAATTCTAATTATATTTGGGGTAATTAGATACTACATAAATCACATGTTATTATTTAATTCAAGTTTAGGTAATAATTAGTACATGATTAAATTAATTACCATGGTTCAGAAATAATGAATGATACAGCAATAACCTCTGACTTCTATTGATTACATAAATAGTTCTTGTATTCTTTAATATTAACTTCTTAGCTCAATTATGCCCCCATTGGAATTGCCATAAATGAAAAGAACAAGCTTGGCTAACTAATCAAGTCCATCAC
>NW_021500143.1:0-200 GCF_001605985.2 Dendrobium catenatum
CTAAATCTTTACATATTGAGTGAGCATTAACAAAGTGCAATTACATAATAAATATTTCACTTGCTTATGGTGCTAAGTATGCTAACATCTCATTTTTTTTTAAATAGCTTGGAGCATAAAATAGCGAGAAATCTACATATAACTCACCTTCAAAACAATTTGAAACCCAAAACAATAAGGAAAGCTGCATAAGACATGTT
>NW_021500144.1:0-304 GCF_001605985.2 Dendrobium catenatum
TAACTTTCTCATTTTAAGAATATTTGTTTTTCACTATTTCAGGGAATGTTTTTTTATCTTTTGGTCGTTTTGTTTTGTTTGTGCCTCCTCTCTTTTTGATAATGTCAAAGGTGGAGAATGTATTGTTGAATTTTAACGTATTGTTGAATTTTTGTACTGTTATTGTATTTGTATCTTGTTTTCAAAAAATTAAAAACAACAAAAATATTTTTATCTCCCCTATTTTTTTTAAAAGGTTTTATTCTAGTAAAAGGGAGATTAGGAGAAATTACTTTTTTGAAAATTCAAATTGAATTGTTTGCCA
>NW_021500145.1:0-344 GCF_001605985.2 Dendrobium catenatum
ACTATCTGCATATTCATACTGAAACAGCAGAATAGGAAAAGGAAGGGATTCTATGCTCATATGAGCGAAGCTAAAACAAAATCATAAGGAGTCAAGGAAGATTCAACAATCACCTAGAACCCATATCTAAGATGATACGAGGAGAAGCATATTCAATCATCACTTGAAAATTATAGCAAATAACAAAGAGTAAAAATCATAAGGAAGTAGGGAAGAACAATCAAAGATAAGAAAGTCATCTATCTGCCTGACCACATCGCAACAGCAGCATAGAGAAAGGGAGAAGGATCCCACATCCACCTGACCGGATCGAAACAGTGAATGGAGAAAGCTCAAGACTCACT
>NW_021500146.1:0-246 GCF_001605985.2 Dendrobium catenatum
CATTTTTCTCTTAGTTGGATGAATTTGTTAGATTACACTGCTACCCCTAGGAGACTATCTACGACCCTAGCTGAAACTTCCTATAAAAATGCCCTTGTAGCTAAGGTTGTCTTCATTGTTCCTCCTACACCAGTTCCCTTAGACCTGAACACTTTATATCCCCTCATTTTGTGACTAACCCATCATTATCCCTATCTATGTGTGTTTGTGAGTCTGTATGTTTGTATGTTTGTTTTCTATTGAGAT
>NW_021500147.1:0-289 GCF_001605985.2 Dendrobium catenatum
TAAGTTTAGCTTTTCATTTGAAATAATTGGTTATTCAGATTTTTACTTTGTAGGATGTTGGGTGGATAGGAAAAGTGAAAGTTCGTTAGGGATGTTAAGCCCTATAGAATCGGCCCAAGCTAACCAAGAGGGGAGCCACAAGATAAGAGGGGGGGGGGGGGGGGGTGAATTGGTATTTTTAAAAATTATTTTTAAAAATTGTTTTCACAAACCAAAACCAAATCACACCATAATAGAAAAACAATGCAGAAATTAAAGTGCGGAAGCAAGAAAACAATAACACAGAAAT
>NW_021500148.1:0-320 GCF_001605985.2 Dendrobium catenatum
CTGAGGTCGTTAAATACTGACCCAAACGAAGCCTTCCCTCTCTGATCTTCCACGACTGAAGCTCCCCATTCACGACTCCTCTCCCGGTCTCGACCTCTTGCTCGCACGAGGCTCTCGACTCTGCTCTCCACGCTCGACCCCACTCCCCATTTCACGATCTCCCTTCTACTTCTCTGTCCGATCAAACCCAGCAACCCGACGCCTGCTCTCGGACAGAGGCTCAACCCGCCTCCAGTTCCTCTTCTTCCATTCGCACTCCAGCTTCCACGAATTCCACCCGATCCATCTCTCCCGTCGATCCTCAGAGAGAGAGAGAGAGA
>NW_021500149.1:0-295 GCF_001605985.2 Dendrobium catenatum
CCCCAGAAGGGTAGAAGTGGGTCGCCGAAGGAGAGGCGGAAAGCCCAGATTGACCAACAGACGACGACCGCGGCAAAGGCATAGAGAGCCATGAATGCGGAGTTGACGGCCCATTTCTTCTTGACGATGCTGCCGTAGATGATGACGAGGCCAGGGACGCTTTGGAGGCCGACGAAAGTGGCCGCGGCGAGTTGCCATGAGTTGTCGCCTTTGTTTAGCCAGTCGGGGGAAGACATGTTGAGGGAGAGAGAGTTTAGGGTTTAGGAATGAGGGTGGTGGCGATGGGGGTAGGGGC
>NW_021500150.1:0-208 GCF_001605985.2 Dendrobium catenatum
AGAATGAAATCGATAATTATTAGTGGTTGAAGAACCATAGGTGGGCAGTAAAGATCAAAAT
Organism: Dendrobium catenatum; assembly: GCF_001605985.2. NCBI lineage: Eukaryota > Viridiplantae > Streptophyta > Magnoliopsida > Asparagales > Orchidaceae > Dendrobium > Dendrobium catenatum. The sequence continues at coordinate 62 of NW_021500150.1, forward strand.
GATCATAGTAGAAAAAAGTAGTATGGGAGATCGTAGTTGGGTGAAAGAGATCAAACAAACCCTAGTTTGGTGATGGTGATCGAAGATGCCATGGTTGGGTGACCAAGGTCAGAGGGACTACATTTAGATGAGGAAGGTCAATGGGAC
>NW_021500151.1:0-203 GCF_001605985.2 Dendrobium catenatum
GCCGTAAAAGATGACTTAAGCCAGAAAGTCAAAAGGATGCCATAAAAGCAGACTTAGACCTAAAGATAGATTTGATTAGGATGGCTGCCGTAAGAGCGGACTTAAGCTAGAAAGTCAAAAGGATGTCATAAAAGCGGACTTAGACCGAAAGACTGATTTAAACAGGATGGCTGCCGTAAGAGCGGACTTAAGCCAGAAAGCCA
>NW_021500152.1:0-272 GCF_001605985.2 Dendrobium catenatum
TAGAAGCCACTAATGAATGAATATAATATTCGATTTTTTTTTTTTGGGGAAAATATTCGAAATCTTTCAACTTTATGTTCTCCCTTCGACAATTATGATTTTGTTTTTTTATAATTCTCTTTGGCCCAATAATGTAAACTCAGAGCAATAATTCTCTGCAAAAAATATTGCTTACATCTTTTTTTTGTGACAGATATTGCTTACATCCACTTTAGCTTACGCACATACGAGGATTTTTTTTTTCCGTAACTAGTAAAAATACATGCCACTTT
>NW_021500153.1:0-214 GCF_001605985.2 Dendrobium catenatum
TTATTTAAGTATTTTATATAAATTAAAATTTTTATTAAAAAAATGATTAGCTCTAATTTGTAAATTTTAGATAATTTAATTAGAACAAACAAATTAATAGTTAATGATAATGAATGCATGATAAAAAGAATAATGCATTCATTAATTAAAATTATTTCTATTTGATATGGTTCAAAAACACAGCTCACCTTGGCTTGTTGGTTGAGAGCTTATG
>NW_021500154.1:0-293 GCF_001605985.2 Dendrobium catenatum
CGCTTTTAAAACCATGTTGTCCGGTCTCAATGCAAATGTAGAGTGGTAGGGTTGTTTTTATTTAGAAGGTAGGTCTTATAGCTTGGCTTTGAGGCCAAGATGCCTAAGTATGTGTGGTATGCAAATGCTGACTCATAAAGAAAAAGGCTTTTGTTATCTAGTCCTTAAGTGGAGGCATTCTACATGTGACACATTTTTTGGCTATGCATGTTTATTTTTGTTTTGAAAACTTGGCTCCCTTCAGGGAGCCATGCAATTTATTTTTTTTTTACTTGAAAGACATGGAGCCTAAT
>NW_021500155.1:0-826 GCF_001605985.2 Dendrobium catenatum
TCAAACAGGCACCAGACTTCGTGGCTCCCTTTATTTGTCGCCCTGAGTGGGCCGGGCAAATACTGAGTCACCCCAATCCACTGTCCTGAAATAGGCAGGAGGAGATGGGATCTTTTCACCTTCTATCCCACTGTTTGAAATGAACAGATAGGGAGTTGGTTTACTTGGTAGAGAGGGCCTAGCAGAGCACCTGCTAGGAACTCCTCGCCACCTTTTTCCCTGAGTGTCTTGTTCCGGTTAGGCCGACACCAGGCTTCGTGATTCTTTGGTTTGCTGACTTGATTTGGTCAAGCAGATACTGAGTCCCCCCAGTCCACTGCTATGAGATGGGCAGGAGGATATGGGATCCTTTCACCTTCTATTCTGCTGACCCGATATGGTCAGCCAAATAGTCGGTCTACTCTCACTACCTTACTTTTGATTCTTCTCTTGGTCCGCTCCTACTACGGAGTGAGGCCAGAAGAGAATCCCCCTACCCTTTTTCACCGTGGTGGTGATCTTCACTTTTGATTCTCCTTTCTGCTCTGCTCTCGCTATAGGGCAAGGCTATGGGAGAATCCCATTACTTTGTTTTCATCTTTTTAGGTGATCTTTACCGTTGGTTCTGTCCTTGGCTCTACCCTTATCGAGGGGAAAGGCCGGGAGGAAACCCTTCTACTGGTTCACTGCTTCAGTGATACCTTGCCTGCGCACTGCTGTTTTCACTCTCCCCTAGGCTCTACCCTCATCGTAGGATAAGGCCAGGGGATGAGTTTCCTACCTTCTTCCACATTTGCTGATACCCTTTCATTCTTTTACTTGGGCTCTCTACTTTACTTTATGTGGC
>NW_021500156.1:0-222 GCF_001605985.2 Dendrobium catenatum
GGATTAGTCTGTTCAAAATGTGGTGCCAACACCCAATCATTGGCATTGATTGGTGCCACAGCCAATCATTGTCCGATGATTATGGCGGCAGCAAGACCCTCGCGCCAGCTATTTAAACCAGTCAGCAACATCTCCAAGCGTCAGATCACCCGCCATCTTGATCCAGCAGCTTAGATTGCGCCAGATAGAAGGATCACACTCGGGATCAGATCAATGGTTTAT
>NW_021500157.1:0-560 GCF_001605985.2 Dendrobium catenatum
GAAGATAAAAACTAATTTGGTGTGGAGACCTAAGATGTATAAACCTAGACATAACAAACATTTATCTGATTATAAATTATTAAAAGGTGAACCCAAACTTGTTTGGGTTCCCAGGTCTAATGTTTGATAATTCTACAGGGTTCACACAAGACCTCGTGAGAGCATATGGTACCTAGACAGCAGATGTTCAAAGCACATGATAGGAGATACTGCTCAATTCATAACACTAGAAGCCAGGAGTGGAGGCAAAGTTACACTTGGAGATAATACCAAAAGGAAGATGGTTAGGACAGGTATGATTGGAAATTTAAAGAATGTTTTCATAGACAATGTATTATTGGTTGAAGGCTTAAAACATAATTTGTTAAGTATAAGTCGGCTATGTGATAAAGGTTACTATGTAAATTTTTTTCCTACTAGCTGCATATTAAGCCTAAATGGAAAAGATGTTTTGAATGGAAAAAGGATAAACAATATTTATATGCTAGATTTAAACTGCATTCAAACTCCTACTACTTTTTACTTGAAAACTGTATCTGTTGAGTCATGGCTTTGGCATA
>NW_021500158.1:0-229 GCF_001605985.2 Dendrobium catenatum
GTAATGACGAACAGTAACGGTGCTTTTACTATTCGTAGTCACAAAATCGAACAGTTCTCTGTGTCAGTATTCTGCAAGTAACAATATTTCGTTCATCAGCAGAGGATGAATTTTTCTTGAGCAATGATGATTTTGTGTTAGTTTTGGTCGATTTTGTATGTATCAGCAAATGCATTTGACTTGAACTGTTTATGGTTGAGATTGATTAAAACTTAAAAAGGTCATATAA
>NW_021500159.1:0-1083 GCF_001605985.2 Dendrobium catenatum
TGAATATATATATATATATATATATGTGTGTGTGTGTTTTAGAAATTTGAAGAATTTTAAACTCTTAAAAAATTATAGTTATATCCAACCAAACGTTTGAATCTGATGAGTTTAATTTTGTTGTTTTGTAAAAAATATTTATTTTTTTAATTGATTATAAGAGATTATGTAAAAATCATTGCCAAACATAGTTGGTATTATAAACTTTGGCTTTATTTGGCACAACTTTCTTACTGCATTTTAAATCAATTTTTTTGTACATAAATTAAAAAATTTATATTAGAAAATTGTTTTAAGAAGCAATAAGAAAACCGTCATAAATGAATCATATATAAACAAAGAATGATAATTATATGCAGCTTACCTTGGTCTATTGGTTAGAAGCTTTGGGTTTCAACCAAAAAATTTTGGGCTCGAGTCTCACGTATGTGATGTGTGTGTCAGTTTGTCTTAATTGATCTAAATATCCCAAAAAATTACATCTCATATATGAAAAGAAAGAAAGAAGTTCCTAAATAAAAATTTTAGAACATTGAAGAAAAATGGACATTCAAAAACACATGATTGATCAGTAGGAATACCACATTAGAGAAGTGCATCTTTAGTTACCAACAACTTGGTTTTTTTATTCCATCATAGCTTATTTGTAGCCTTCATACCATACATATTTCCATCAGCTAACAACGTGCAAAAGAGCAGGTCAAAGAGAGTAAGAAGTTACTGATAAGAAATGATCAGAAATCTATTAGTTTTACCCGAGGAAATCATGTAGAAGTAAGAATTTCAATAAGTCGAATGAAGTAGAATAATTTTTAGCGGAAAATATAGCTGACATGTAAATTTAAGCATAATAAATAGAAAAATATAATATATGTTATGAAGAGAGAATTGGATGGCTTTATTAGCTGAACAATAATATATATTTCAAGTTATATACTCTCCTAATAAACATTGGACACTAAGATTCTATTTGAATGTGGAACATATGTTTAAAATAAATTAAGGGTTTATTACAATTATTTTATAACCAAATTATTCAAGAATAACTATGAATAAATGCAATAAATAATATAATTTTAAGTG
>NW_021500160.1:0-322 GCF_001605985.2 Dendrobium catenatum
GTATACCCTAATAAACAACGAAACTTTGAAAATAGTTTTAAGTCAAACTAGATATCTATTGATTGTATACCTTGCGATGTGAAAATCATGTCGTTGCATCCAGTAAATGAGCTCAAGTAGGAACATGTGAAGCAGATAATACAGTAAAACCAAGAGACGATGCACGCGGGAGAACCCAGTGTGCAGAATCACCCCGTACGATCTCCCACTCCCACAAAAAAAAAATTAATTTTATTAAAGATAGTTGGCCTGCCATGCGAGCGCACCCAACATGGCAAAGGCCGAGATGACAAACTATCAAACATCTGTAAACAATAGAACA
>NW_021500161.1:0-1176 GCF_001605985.2 Dendrobium catenatum
TCACAACCTGAGGATGAAGAAGACATTGCATTGATGATTAGACAATTCAGAAGATTTAGAAGAGGAAGTAGAAGAAACGCCAGCAATGGAATAAAGGTAAATTCAATAGAAATATCAAGATTTCAAATGATGTTATTTGCTATAAGTGCAGGAAACCTGGACATATAAAGAAGGATTGCCCTAAACTCAAAGCCAATCCTAATAAGGAAAAGGTAGAGGAGAAACCTACTATAAAAAAGGGTAGAAAGAAGTTTCAAAAAGTTTTATGGGCGGACTCAGCTTCAGATTCATCAGAGACTGAAAAAGAAGAGTAAGTCACTAATTTGTGCTTAATGGCTGACAGTCTGGATCACTCAGATCAAGAAGAGGTATGTGACTTAACTTATGATGAATTATTTGAAGTTTCTGAACACATGCATGATGCTTATAGAAAAATGAAGAAAATGCATGCTAGTCTAAGTCTAAAATTTAAAGAACTTAAAAAGGAACATGAAATCCTTTGGAAAGATCATGTTTTGATTGATAACAACCGCATGAAAATACTTGATGATTTTGATGACTTGAATAAAAATTATGAGAATTTAAAATCATCCTATGTAGTACTCGAGAAAGATTTTAAGAATTATAAGGATGAATTTGAGAGCAAACTTCATAGAACCAATTATACAAATCAAATTTTGGAAGATATGAATTCATTTTACAAATTAACGATAAAAGCTCTCGAAGATAATAGGATACCACCTAAACTTGAAGATTTTACTAATCCTATCCTGCATCCTAAAATTATGCAATCCTAAAAAGATTGATGAATGTTATAAGACTTAGGAATCCATTTCCTAAAGTAAATGTAATAATTGTGGATTGCTTGGATATATAGCTCACTCATGTACTTTGAAGATAAAAACTAATTTGGTGTGGATACCTAAGATGCATAAATCTAGACATATCATACATGCATCTGATTATAATTTGCTAAAAGGTGACCCCAAACTTGTTTGGGTTCCCAGGTCAAACATTTGATAATTTTGCAGGGTCACTATCACACAAGACCTCGTGAGAGCATATTGTACCTGGACAGCGGATGTTCAAAGCACATGACTGGAGATACTGCTCAATTCATAACGTTGGAAGCCAGGAGTTGAGGCAAGGTTACACTTGGAGATAACACCACAAGGA
>NW_021500162.1:0-265 GCF_001605985.2 Dendrobium catenatum
CCTGATTGAGCTAAGTGTCTTCTTCAAAGATTTATGCCCCGTAGTATTCAGATTATATTTTTGATTTTCTTTTATACTTTGTTCTAAACTCAAGACAAAAGTTTGTAGGAGGTTCATTGATGGTCTTAGTACATCAGAAGAAGGAGAAGTTCAGAAGATTGTAGAAAAAGAATTCACTGCTTGGTTTAAAAATATGGTATGTTTTGAATAATTATTTTTAAAAATATGGTATGTTTTGAATAATTATTCTTACTTAATGAGTTAA
>NW_021500163.1:0-266 GCF_001605985.2 Dendrobium catenatum
TGCCCCAGATCCTAAATCTAATTTGGATGCTGGACCACAGTCGTCCAAACCTAACTAATGCAGTGCAAAACTTGGACTTATCCCGTCCTGGATTGGAGAGCCAGCTAACCACCAAATCGATTTAAAAGAGATGATTCCTATCATTTATGAAAGAGTGGTAGGGACATTGTACTTAAAGTTTTGGAGAATTGGGGCCGATATCTAGAAATTTTCCTAATTGGACCCTTCAACTTATGTTGGGTGCTAAAATGCTAAAACTGGTGCAA
>NW_021500164.1:0-241 GCF_001605985.2 Dendrobium catenatum
GATTAGGGACCATTTGATCTTGATCAAAGTGTTGATGAAGACTCTATGAATGTTCTAGAGTTCCATAAAGCTACTAGAGATGTTTAGGGAGGTGGGGATTAGGTTTAAGGGGTCATTTGACCAAGTTTGACCACCTTAAAGCCTAGGTTTAATGGTTTGATTGGTTCCCATGCCACATGGTAGCTGAGGTGGCATGGGAGGGGGCTTGGGAGCTGATTAGATGCCTTGGGTTCAATAGATG
>NW_021500165.1:0-1307 GCF_001605985.2 Dendrobium catenatum
TCTCTTAAGAGGGGAGGGAAGCAAAAAAGAGAAGAAGAGAAGAGAAGGAAGAGAAGGAATAAGCGCCTCCTCAACCACCACCAGAGTTTTTCCGGACCACCACAGGACATTCGTCGGACCACCACCTGAGGCCCTCGCCTTCACCAGACCACCACTTGAGGCCCTCACCTCCGTCGGACCACCGCCTAACTTCGTTGATCCGCCAGAACACCACTTGAGGTCCCTCACCTCCACCGGACCACCGCCTAACGATGTTGCTCCGCTGGACCACCACCTGAGGCCCTCGCCTTCGCCGGATATCCACTTGAGGCCCTCACCTTCGCCGGACCACCGCCTGACGCCATTTCTCCGCCATACCACCACTTGAGGCCCTCACCTCTACCGAACTACCGCCTGACGCTGTTGCTCGTCGAACCACCACCTGAGGGCCTCGCCTTCGCCGGACCACCACTTGAGGCCCTCACCTCCGTCGGACCACCGTCTGACTCCATTGCTTCGCTGGACCACCACTTGAGGCCCTCACCTCTACCGGACCACCGCCTAATGTTGTTGCTCCGTCGAACCACTGCTTAAGGCCCTCGCCTTCGTCGAACCATCACTTGAGGCCCTCACCTCCTCCAGACCACCGCCTAACGTCGTTGCTCCGCCGGACCACCACTTGAGGCCCTCACCTCCAGCGGACCACCACCTGACACCGTTGCTCTGCTGAACCATCACTTGAGGCCCTAACCTCTTCCAGACCACCACTTAAGGCCCGGACTTCCACCGGACTACCGCTTGAGGCCCTATGCTTCATCAGGCCACCACATAAGGCTCGGACTTTCGCCTAACTGCCACTTTAGACCCTGTGCTATACCAGAACACCACATGAGGCCCAGACTTCTACTGGGCCACCACTTGACACCCAGAGTTCTACCAGACTACAACTTACTACAATGCTCTTTCAGACCCCAGTCTCCTGCCGACTATAGTCCTTCTTACCTTTATTGCCTACTATAGTCGTTCCGACCTCCATCACCAAACAATGGTCTTTTGAACCCAATCACTTGTAAACTACGGTCCTTCCAACCTCTGTCGCCTACTATGGTCATTCCGACCTCCATAAACAGACAACGATCTTTCTGACCCTAGTTTGCTGCCAACTACGGTCTTTCGAACCCCTGTCTCCTGCCGACTACGGTCCTTCCAACCTCCATCACCTACTACGGTCCTTCCGACCTACATTGCCAAACAATGGTCTTTCTGATCTCTGTCTCCTGCCGACTACGATCCTTCCGACCTCCTTCACCTCTAATGGCCCTTCCAAC
>NW_021500166.1:0-419 GCF_001605985.2 Dendrobium catenatum
TAATCATCCTGGACGATCTTGCGATCGGCCTGGACGATCTTTCGATCGGCCTGGACGAAATCCCCATTAATTGCTTTCCAAAACTGCCTGAGAAATTTTGGAAACATTGCTCTGGATCATCCGGGATGATATTTTATATTCTAGGACGATATACCGGGATGATGTCCAAAAATAGGTTCTTTCTAAATAGATTTGGCGGCAGATTCTTGCTGAATTGAGCCTATCGTCCTGGCCAATATAAAATCATCCAGGACGATGTTTTTTGCACAATGACGGCTGTTTTAATGAGGATGCCCTAATTAGGGTTTTTGCTTTTGGACAGATCGTCCAGGCTGATATAAATTTCGTCCGGGACTATCTTACCAAAAATAGAAAACTTTATGGTCCCGTTAGAAACTCTTCCAAGTTACAAAGTATCA
>NW_021500167.1:0-275 GCF_001605985.2 Dendrobium catenatum
GACTCCTCTTCGCCTCCTCTGCTCGTGATCGGCCCAGACCCGAAACCTTACTACTCCTTCGACCGACTCGGCCTCGACTGTAGTCGAACTCGGCGCCGAATCCCTGGTCCCGTGGCCTCATATTCACACGGACCGGATCTTCCTCTACCTCTCGCTCTTGGCTTCGCCTATGGCTCCGACTCACCAACTCTAGGACTCGTACACGACCGACTGAGAGCTTGTCGGACTCTTCTCTTTACACGAGCAGATGTGTGTACATGTGGTTGAGTTATTTA
>NW_021500168.1:0-214 GCF_001605985.2 Dendrobium catenatum
GGAGAAAATTTTAGAAATTTTAATAATTTTAATTATTTAATTTAATTAAAAAGGACAATTTTTAGTTAAAATTAAATAAAGGTTCATATTGAAATCTAATTAATGGGATTTTAATTTTTTAAAAACAAGGATTGAATTTTAAAGAGTTTGATATATTATGGGTAATTTTTGGATTTAATTTGAATTGATTAAAATTTTGATTTTCTGAAGTTTT
>NW_021500169.1:0-235 GCF_001605985.2 Dendrobium catenatum
GCTATATACACAAAAGTGTATCAAAGAATTAAAAGATTCTCAAAGAGCCAATCGAAGTGACAAGAGGCATAAAATGAGCCCACTAAATGCAAGTTATCCTCTCTTTGCTAAAACTCTTAAAACTTAGAGAACTCATTGATTATGTGATGCTTTCAAACACTTGATTTCAATTTCCATGATTGAGAAAAATTACTTTGTTTTATTAATCATGAGATATTTTCTTTGTAAACAAGTC
>NW_021500170.1:0-353 GCF_001605985.2 Dendrobium catenatum
ATGTATTTAGGATAATATTTAGGATTTGTAAAATCTTTAAGTTTATGGGGTTTCCTATTATCCTCAAGAGCTCTTATTATCAGTTTATAAAATGAATTCATATCTTTCAGGATTCGATTTGTATAATTGATTCGATATGTTTTGCTCTCAGATTCATCCTTAAATATTTTAAAGTCTCTTTCAAGATCAGCATAGGATGATTTTAAATTCTAAAAATTCTTATTCAAGTCATCATATTTATCAAGTATTTTCATGTGGTTGTTATCTATTAATGCATGATCTTTCCTAAGGATTTCATGTTCCTTCTTGAGCTCTTACAATTCTAAACTTACACTAGCATGCATCTTTTTCAT
>NW_021500171.1:0-318 GCF_001605985.2 Dendrobium catenatum
TTGGGCTCTTGGCGTTGCCGGAGATTGTCGGAGAGTTTTTCTTCCTCTCGAATCGAAGAACATTGTATCTTGTTTTCGTTTTGATCATCTACTAATGGAATATAAGTCCATTGTGTGTTTTTCTCTCAGATTTCCTATAGTTTTCTACTGTTTTCCTGCGATTTGGGCTGTTTTCCTGCAGAAAACAGCAGCTCTAATTCTGTTTTCCCCACTCGGGTCGATAGGAAATACTTGGATCTTCCTATCAAATTGGTATCAGAGCATCGATTCGGGGCCACCGACGGCTGAAATTCTGAAATTTCAGCAAGTTCCTCGTCT
>NW_021500172.1:0-301 GCF_001605985.2 Dendrobium catenatum
TCTCTGCCTACACTTGGAGAGTGTAAAAGGACGAAGGATTCTCTGCCTACACTTGGAGGGTGTTAAAGGACGAAAGATTCTCTACCTACACTTGGAGGGTGTGAAAGGACGACGGTACTCTGCCTACACTTGGAGGGCGTGAAAGGACGAAAGGTTCTCTGCCTACACTTGGAGGGTGTGAAAGGATGACGGTACTCTGCAAACACTAGGAATAGTGTGAAAGGATGAACGGTTCTCTGCCGACATCGGGGGAGTGTGAAAAGGCGACGGTTCTCTGCCGCACCGGGTAGTGGTGAAAAGA
>NW_021500173.1:0-418 GCF_001605985.2 Dendrobium catenatum
AAAAGTCCGGCGACGGTCAGTGGCCTGACGACAATTGGTGGTGCCGCAGTGGTCTAGAAGTAGCTTGATGGCAAGAGAGATTTCAAATTTATTTTCCTTCTTTCTCCCCTTTTATGAAGAATGGAGGTCTATTTAAATTTTTTTAGGAGTGTCATAACTAGTAAATAAAGAAAGATTAAGGACATATTGAGAGTATTTTTTTATGAATGACCGATATTGATTTCCTTGATTATAGACTATTTATCGCACATTTGAGTGTCTTAATGATATCAGAATTTAGCGATATGAGGCTCGTTGAATTCATCTCGTCAAGCCGCAAGTCGGTCTTTACGAATAGCTACAAAACCTGAGCACAAATGCTCTTTCTTTTCCCAATAGGGTAAATATATATGAATTTAAAACTAGAAAGGAAAACTGA
>NW_021500174.1:0-260 GCF_001605985.2 Dendrobium catenatum
AGTTGATCCTTTTGATGCTAATTTCACTTTATCAAGAAATGCTAAAGTGATGCTTTTTAAATTATAAGCTTAGGAGGAGGTCTTTTAGAAATAGAAAGATGTGGCTAAGCACCTGGTTGAAGGTGATAATAACTCTAAATATTTTCATGCATTCGTCAAAAGGAAAAGAGCTAGAAATTATATTAATTAAATTAAATGGGATGATGGTTCTATTACTTAGAGTACTATGGAGATTGCTAATTTAGGAGTTCAGTATTTTC
>NW_021500175.1:0-1314 GCF_001605985.2 Dendrobium catenatum
ATAAATTTTATCATATTCCTATTTTCAAATATTTTGATTCTGACTATTGGATTCCTTCCAAATTAATTTTATTTCATTTTCTCTAAATTTAGTGAACTTCTACTATATAACTTTTTATATGTTATAACACTAATTATTTTTGAAATTTTGACTAATTATGTTATGGTTTCATAAAGTAAAATGAAAGTTAAAGATTTAGTGAACTTCTACTATATAACTTTTTATATGTTATAACACTAATTATTTTTGAAATTTTGACTAATTATGTTATGGTTTCACCAAGTAAAATGAAAGTTAAAGCATTTTATATGATTTGCACATTATAATATTTTTAGTATTTTAATACACGCATTTTAAATGAATATGAGCATGTGATTAGGTAAGAGTTTTTTATTATTACTATTATGATATTATGATAATAGTTTATGTGAGGATAAGTAAATGTTAATTTTATTGATATTGGCTAACTTGTATAAGATGGAGGGCCATCGGATTTTTCTTCAAATATTATATTTTGATGCTATTCTCTACTGATTTACGTGATTCACTAATTAAAAGTTATAAGGAGTTATTACTCTATTGATGGACAAAGAGGGGCGACTCTATTTACTAAGCCATCTATTACTGATTTAATAATTCACTTATTACTGAAAAAATAACACTAAATCAAAAACTCCTTACTTATTTAGTGTGATTATTGGAATGCGTGTTTCAGCACTGATTTCCTATTACTGTATTGTTGACACTATACTTTTTTTACTATTCCATTTATAATTATTAATGTTATTATATAGTTTTACTGTTACTATCATCAATTTTATTGATACTTATATTGTTGCTAATACTATTATTATTTTATTATTATTTTTACTGCCATTGATTCATTATTTTTCATCTAGCTATTATTGAGCATGTGATATAAGTTAATGATTCTAATATTGAGCATGTGATATAAGATATTCATATTTATATAAAATAGTTGAATGTCATGTGCATACTCTTATATAATTTAGTACATTAATATGATTCTCACAGTCTTCATAGATACTTCAATTTAACTGATATGTATAGTTTCTTTATTAATCGAATATCACCTTTACAACATATGATTTAATAATAATTATTCACTACTTTATTGATTTGATATCCATACTAATTTTTTGGTTTACTAGTTTATAGATTTCATTATTTCTATATTGTAATGTTTTATTAGCCTCTGTATCATAATGTTCCATTGCTTTACATATTTTATTCCTATTGCATATAGTTTATTATTTCTACACATATTCATGATCATATTAACTACTATTGCTA
>NW_021500176.1:0-9754 GCF_001605985.2 Dendrobium catenatum
ACCTCTCACCGGCGAGGAATGCTATGACCGTCGGCGACGTCTTGTGACCGTCCAGAGAGCTCAGCGACCTCGATCGAAGGCGAGCGATGGAGGGCGACGAGGGAAACAGCGGCGATGTGAGAGAAATGCATGAAAGAAATGAGCAACCAGAGGGGCTCGGGTTCGGAAATAGGGCTTTTCCCGGCAAATTTTCCGGCATCCAAGACGCCGGAAAAAATTCCAGCTCAGAATGCACCGGTTTTAAGTCGTTGAGTTTAAATACACCGGTGCAATATCCGCTGGTAACTACTCCGATTATTTTTTACCGTAAAGTGTGCCGAAACCAATAAAAGGTTGGTCTATTTCGCGTCTTTTACCGGCGCAACAGATGCCGGAAACTCTCCGGCGCCATATGCGCCGGAAAAAATGCCGTAAACATTCCTTCGCACGATGCGCCGTTACATGCATTGCTGGCGCAAATTTTTCTGCTGAAAAATCCGACGGTAATCGCGTGTTTTCCCGTAGCTTATCCTCTTACCCTTCCCTATCTTTATCTTAAAGAAAACTTAATTTTTCTCAAAACCCTAGTTTTATTGTCCTAATGAAAATTTCATGAAAAGAAGAGGAAACTCTTGCAAATAACGCACCTTAACCTTACAAATTCCCTTCAATTTCCCTCGCAAATTGTCGCCGGAAACCGCCCCTAGGCTCTCCCGTCGCCACTCCTACCCGACGCCTCCCCTTTTTTCACTCAGTTCGGGCCGCAAGAATTAAATGGGGCCCTAACATTTTGGTCCCCTAATAAGAGTGGGATGCCCTCTTTAATGCCTATTGACCTAAAAGCCTTTAATTAATATTATCTCCACTTAAAAGACATCAAGGGCAAAACCGTCATATTGAGACTTCGATGAATTTTAACTCCCAAAATATATGAAATCCAATATGGGTTCTTTATATCAATTCACTCGGAATTTTGCATACTATTTTATAAAATTATTGCGTCAAATTCTGACGAATTTGAAATTTTCACTTAAAACTTGTTGCGACACATCGAAAAGTGTGCAATGTCTAAAGTGACATTTTGTGGGTTTTATAATTCTCTCTCCCTTATAAAAATTTCGTCCTCAAAAATTAAGACAAGCTTGAGAAATCATACCTTAGTCAAATAGGTGTGGGTAACTTTCTCTCATCTCTGATTCCTTCTCCCAAGTAGCAACTTTCTCAGATTCATGCTTCCAAAGGACTTTAACATAAGGAATATCTCTGCTTCGAAGCTGCTTAACATCATAATCTATGATCTTCTCAAGTTTTTCTACAAATGTCAGATCTGGTTGGATATCTATTGATTAAGTACTGATTTTTTGAGCTTCAACTGAAATGTATTTCCTCAAAGAAGAAATTTGAAATACATTATGTACTCCACTCATATGAGTTGTCAAAATTAGTTTGTAGGCCACACTTCTGATTTGCTCTGTAATTTCAAGAGGACCTACATATCTTGGACTCAATTTTCCCACTTTTCCAAATCTCTTCACACCTTTCATAGGACTAACTTTGAGGAATACAAACTCTCCAACATCAAACTCAATTGATCTATGTTTAGCATCATAGTACTTTTTTTGTCTATCTTGCACAGCTTTCAATTTATCACAGACTAGTTTTTATCTTTTTAGTAGTATCATCTACTAAATCAGCTCCAATGATCTTTCTTTCTCCTGCTTCAGCCCAGCATAAAGGAGTTCGACACTTTCTTCCATACAAAGCTTCATAAGGAGTCACACCTATACTTGATTGGAAAATATTGTTATAAGCAAATTCAATCAGTGGTATGTGTGTCTCCCATTTGCCACCAAAATCAAGTACACATAATTTGAGTAAATCCTTTAAGGTCTGAATAGTCCTTTCTAATTGACCATCTATTTGAGGGTAGAAGGATATACTGAAAGTAAGTCTAGTGCCCATTGCCTCTTGAACCTTCCTTCACAATCTAGAGGTGAATCTCCCATTCCTATCCGATACTATCGATCTTGGTACACTTTGAAGTCTAATAATCTCATTAACATACACACTTGCCAACTTCTCAACAACATCAGATTGTTTGATAGGTAAAAAGTGTGCCGATTTGGTCAACCTATCTATTATCACCCATATAACATCATGACCACTTTTGGACCTGGGTAAACCAACTACAAAATCCATGTCTATGTCTTTCCACTTCCATTCCGGTATAAGTAAAGACTGCAATAAACCTTCTTGCTTTTAATGTTCTTTGTTAACCATTTTGCATATAGTAAAATAGTAAATTCAATCTCCCTGCTTGGAGATAAAATAGGCAAATCATCTGCAAATACTTCTGGATACTCTTGCATAATAGGTATCTCCTCTAATTCCTTATCTTCTTTCTTCTCCTCCTTAACATAGGCTATAAAGCTTTCATAACCCTTCCTCAACAATTTGTATGCCACTAAGGAAGAGACTAACATGGAAGTTATGTTTCTTTCCCCTATGAATTTAAATTCTTTCTCTCCTGACATACAAAATTTAAGCTCTTTATTACAATCTATTATCACAAAGTGGCAAGACAACCAATCCATACTTAGGATCATATCAAATTCCATTAATGGCAATAATATAAGATCCGCTTCCAAGCTTTTATCACCTACAGTCAATTCCACATGACACTTCTTGTTGGTTTCCAACTAACTCCCATTGGGCATTAAAACTGATAAGGGTTTGGATATAATTGAAGGAGACAAGTCAACATATTTAACAAACTCCTCTGAAATGAAAGAATGTGATGCTCCATATCAAACAACACCTTAACATGCTTGTTACACACAAAGATTGTTCCTAAATACCATGCATGTAACATAACATAAAACTTATCTTACTCATACATCATAAAGGAAATAATTGACATTAAATAAAGTCCATACATGTAATAACATCAGGAGAGTCTTTGGCTTCTTATTGGGATAGACCATAAACCCTTGGCTGAACATGTTGACGAGCTTGGCCTTGAGATGGAGTTGATGCAGTAGACTCCACCATCCTTGGCCTTCCAACTGTCCTCTAAGGAGCACAACCTGTTCCTGCCTCTGGGGAAGATTTCTGTCCCAAAATAGGGTAAGATTTTGCCATGTGTCCTAGTTGATGGCACAAGAAGCAGGTATTTGTGTCAGAAAGGCACTCTCCCTTATGAGCCATCCCATACTTATTGCATACAATAGGAGTGTTGTTCTCTGAAGTGTTAGGATTGAGCTTCCTCCAATTGGATCTTCCAAATTGAAAAGATTAGGTAGACTTTGATCTATCTTCATTCTTCCTCTTATGAAAATCTCTTCTCCTCTGAGTACTCTGCAAGTCACTCTCAATTCTTCTTATCCTCTTGACCAAGGTAGCATAATCCTCAATGCCAAAAAGAATTAATGGTTGTCTAATGATATCTCTTAAGCCACTTAGAAAGTGATGGCATTTTTCTTCAGCATTAGGGATTAAATGAGAGGCATACTTAGAGAGCATTTGAAATTACTAAACGACAAGAGGGGGGGGGTGAATTGTAAAAATATTTTTCTTAATAAAAGTAATCCTAAACAAGAGTTCTAATTTTTTTGTTGTTTTTGAAATTTTATAACAAAATCTTAAGCAAGTTTTCTTCCACAAAATCACCATGCCATAGTTATGAAAATTAAATGCAAGTAAAAAGTAAACAATAATAAGGAAAAAACACACCAAGAATTTTATAGTGGTTCGGTCAAAATATGACCTACGTCCACTCCCCAGAGTCCTCCACTCTGGGATTTTCACTATCAAAATAGTTCTCCTTTTGCCCCCCTCGGCAAGGCGGAGAAGCCTTTACAAACCTCCCTTTCACCAACCCGGCGTGGCGGAGTGCCAAACTCTGTTTTCGCCCTCCTGGCGACGGCAGAGAACCTTCTCGTTTTTCTCCCTCCTGGAGAAGGCAGAGAACCTCGAGGTAACGGATGTAGACGAGCCTTTCCCTTGGAGATCCTCCCTAAAATCCTTCTAGGGCCACAGGAGGAGCAAGATGCAGCAAGCTCGGAGCAACCGTGTGATCTCCCTCACACCTCTTCTCCCTCACAACGCTCACCTCCTCCTTCCTCTCAACCCTCAAGAATTTCTCTTGAGTTTTCTCCCTTGGAATCCCTCTCTATCGTACAGTACGATGTGACAAAAACCAAGAGATCGTCCAGGACGATCAAACTTCATCTCTGTTCATCGTATGGTACGATCCGGTTCGTACAGTATGACATTCAAAATTTAATTAGGCTTGGATTTCATGCACTCATTACGGGTTAATTTAAGTAAGTATTAAAAATAGATCGTACAGTACGAATAAGTTCGTACAGTACGAACGGCGCAAAATCACTTACTCAAATTAAACTACGGCTAGGGTTTTGGATCTGAATATATCGTACAGTACGAATATATTCGTACAGTAAGATCTATTCACAGAATCGTCCACATAGCTCTGATCGTACGGTACGAATTAAAATTGTACAGTACGATCTACAGAGAACAATTTCTATGACATTTTGCATTTAAAAATAAACTCTTCCCTTGTGTGTGTGCATGGTTGCTCTTACTCTTATGCATTTTGTGGCCAGACTCAATAAAATAAAATAAAATAAATAGAAAAATATAATGTTTGACTCATACACCTAATCTACCCGGTCTTGAGTCTTCCTTTCGTCCTGAGTCACTTGTGATCTTCCTGAAATGTTAGTACTCAAGGACAATAGCAAAGAAAATAATATTCAATGAATAGTTGTCCAAAACACTCATTATTTGGCATCATCAAAATCTCAAACTCGGGGTCATGGGTTGCAACAGCATTGTGAACTCAGCCTCATATTGTGTAATGGTTCTATCGCCCTGTATCAATATATTGAATTTGTCTTGCATCAACCTGCTAGCAGACATTGGTACATACCAATTTCTAAATACCTTGACAAACTCCTCCCAAGTAACTTGGCTGCTTGGTCTTCCTCTAAAGGTCTCTTGTAATTGACTTCTCCACCACCTCTCTGCTTCCCCATTGAAGGCATAGGTAGCTAAGGTAATCCTTCTATCTTGAGGGCATAACATTCCTTCTAATATTTTCTCTATTCTCATTAACCAGTCCTCTGTCTCTATGGGTCCACCATCTATGAATGGAGGCTTCCTGCCTTGGAATAATTTCAAGTTTTTGTCCATTGGTATACTTCCACTGCCTCTAGCCTGAGCCTGAGTACTCTTTAACATTTGGGTCATACCCTCCATCATCTATGTGAAAGAATCCATAGTAGCATTAATGCTACTACTTTGAGGCTCTGCTACTACTGGTAGATCTCTCCTAACCTCTCCAGTATTTCCATCAGTGACATCAGTTTTAGGTTCCACAACTCTGAGATATAATGTAACGAAACAATTTAAGCAATCTATAGCACATGCATCATATACCTACTCTAACCTATAGAAACATCCTATTGGCTCGTTCATATTAATTAATATTCTTAAATCATTCGCTCTAATACTACTCTTTATCATGACTTGGCCCGATGAGCTCGTAAAAGAGAGGCTGGAACGAAAGTCGAACAGTAGGAATTAAAACATTTAAATTACATTATACAAAACATCTTCAAATCATAAGAAAGAGCCACCCAAAAATCAAGGGGAATTTTTTCTTTCTTTCCATTTATTCATCAACATAATAATTCAAACATAGAGTTTTCAAAATATGAAAGATGTCTAAAAACCTTTCCTTACATTCATCTCTAGTCTTTCTATCTCAAAACATTAAAAACAAAAAGACAAAACCTGTCGCCCGTCGTCTCCCTACGACGGAACGTAAGGGGAGGTCTATCCTCCATTTTCCTTTACCTAGTTCTCCTGAAATGTGTCCCATAAGCAGGGTGAGTCGTAACTCAGTAGATGTAAATGACATTCAAATAAATTTAGATATAAGGGAAGAAGCTACAACATGCTTTTATGGCTCAATAAATGAATAATCAACATGTTATGATATTTGTCTAAGGTGAAACATGCTTTTACATCAACCTTTAAGTTCTCATTATTTGCATAATCTTTCAATTCTTCCTCTTTAATCATTCATGCCTCAAAATAAAAGCCTCATATGCATATAACACAAAGTTGTAATATTCATAATATCATAATAATTAGCACCCGTCTCGGAAGTATCATTTGTACTGATCAGGTACATATTAATTGGCCATTCCTTTACCATTTGGTTCAAAAAAACCCCTTTACCATTTGGCTCAAATTGCCCATTACCATTGCTCAAAAGAGCTCCTTTACTATTAATACTTCCGCGTCAACATGCACATGCATATATTCTTTACATATTCATAAAAGATGCTTATGTAAACAGTTTATGTGTATGTTTTCATATTTAAATACATATTTGTTATGCTCAAATGTATATTGCATGTAAAGAGAGGCATGTGTAGTAAATGTAAAGAAAGAAGCATGAGATTCATCATTGAGCTCTAATATTGCATAAAAAAGACTTTGCTTTTGCATCAATTGATCATGAGCTTTTATAAAGAAACATGCTTGCTATAATGATATCATAATGAGCATAACAAAATGTCATTTCCATATATTTGCATGTAAAGAACTTTTTAAATTTAGAAGAATTCAATTTCACCTACCACGCCACAATGTGATCCGTCAATTGTCCTTACGACCCATTCCTCTTACGAAATCAAAATCTACATGAGACAAACATAAAGTGTAAACATTAATTTGTTCCATCTCAAACTTTTAAAAAGCCCTAAATTAAGAACATGTAACTATTCCATACACCAAGCTTAAGGATAAAACCCTAAATTTTAAAATCCACATTTTTCATGAAATCAACTCATATTTGGGTTTAGAAACATCCCCTACTCTTCCCTATCTTTATCTTAAAGACTTTCCCTATCTTTATCTTAAAGAAAACTTAAGTTTTCTCAAAACCCTAATTTTCTCCCCTCAATGAAAATTGAATGAAAAGAAGAGAAAACTCTTGCAAATAACGTACCTTAGCCTTCCTTACAAATTCCCTTCAATTTCCCTCACAAACCGTCGCTGGAAGCCGCCCCTAGGCTCTCCCGTTGCCGCTCCTACCCAACGCCTCTTCCCCTTTCTCCGCTTGGTTTGGGCCGCAAAAATAAAATGGGATAGAAACATTTCAGTCCCCTGATAAGAGTGGGATGCCCTCTTTAATTCCTATTGACCTAAAAGCCCTTACTTAATATTATCTCCGCTTAAAAGACATCAAGGGAAAAACCGTTATATTGAGACTTCGATGAATTTTAACTCCCAAAATACACGAAACCCAATATGGGTTCTTTATATCAATTCGCTTGGAATTTTGTGCACTATTTGAGATAGTTCTGGGAAGTTGATTATTGCTGTTGGTTGGAGCCTTTATCATTGGCATAGTGCTCAAGTTGAAATGATGGTTGTTCAGTATATTGGTAAGCTTGCTATGGATTGGATGTTTAAACTTCAGGGAGTTATTATGGAGGGCGACAATGCTTCAGTTATGAAGTTTATGCAGAATTTTAAGCTTAAGGAATTGTGGAATCAACAACATGAAGATTGGGACAATTGGAGTTGGATGAAATTGTTCTAACAGGTCCTTTTTGTGCATATATATCGTAGTTTTAACAAAGCTGCATATTTTTTTGCCCAAAGGGCGGTTGAGGATACGTTTTTTTGGGATACAGGAGATAGGAGTAGTAGTGAAATTCCTCAAGAATTTTTTGTTATTCTTGAGGGTTCTTCTTTTGTTACTTAAGGGCATGTTAGCCCTTCATTTTCTTTACTTGTTTGTAATAGTTTTTTTATGAACGCAAATGCAAAAGTTCAACTCTCTCTCTCTCTCTCTTATTCCCTCTTCCTATCTCTCTCTGTCTCTCTCTCTCACTCCCGCTCTCTATCTCTCTCCCTCCCTCTCTCTCTCTCTTATTCCCTCTTCATCTCTCTCTCTCTCTCTTACTCTCTCTCTAATATTTCCTCTTCATCTCTCTCTCTCTCTTATTCCCTCTTCATCTCTCTCTATCTCTCTCCCTCTCTCTCTTATTCCCCCTTCATCTCTCTCTCTCTCTCTTATTTTGTCTTCCTCTCTCTCTCTCTCTCTCTCTCTCTCTCTCTCCATTCCTCTATTTCTTCTCCCTCTCTCTCTCTCCATTCATCTATTCTCTCCCTCTCTCTCTCTTATATTCCCTCTTCCTCTCTCTCTCTCTCCTTCTTCTCTCCCTTTCTCACTTCCTCTCTCTCTCTATCATTTATTCTTTATCTTTCTCTCTCTCTTATTCCTCTCTCTCTCTCTCACTCACACACACACACTCTCTCTCTCTCTCTCTTTCTTAATCTCTCTCTATCTTATTCGCTCTTCATTTATCTCTCTTCCTCTCACTCTCTCTCTCTCTCTCTCAGTATCTCTGTCTCTCTCTCTCTCTCTTATTTCCTCTCTCTCACTCTCTTTCTTTCTTTATCTTATTCCCGCTTCCTCTCTCTCTCTCTTTATATTATTCTATCTCTCTCTCTCTCTTGTGCGGTTGCTCGAGAGAAATTATCTTCTCTTGGATTGGAGATCTAGGCAAGAGTCACCCTTGGGTTATGGTGGGGAGTGACCGAGAGTCACCCTCCCGTCATCCCACGAGAAGCGGCGGAGGGGGGTCAAAGAGAAAATTTCTTCTCTCAAATTGAAGATCTTGCCGACGGGTTTGGATTGCGAAACCTCTTGGGTTATGGTGGGGGGTGACCGAGAGTCACCCTCCCGTCATCCCACGAGAAGCGGCAGAGGATTATTTAGGGAGCTGAGATAGGTAATAGTGGAGGGAGTTTTGGTGATAAGAGGTTTTTTTTCGGAGGCTATGGAGGTTTGGCGGAGATTGGGGCTGAGGGAAGCTGACTGTTTCAAGTTCGAGCATCTGACGAAGCTAGCGGAGCTTGCTCTGTAGCTTCCGATCAAGGTGTTGGTGTAGCCTTGATGAAGATTGCTGGTCAAGGTATAATATCTAGTGAGGTGCTGGATGTTGAATCGAACACTGAGATGGTTGATCGAGACGTGTCGTTACAGGACTCTTCAGATCTGGACGATGTCATGGAGATTATGGGCAGAAGTGAGGCTTAGGAATCTATAAAGGAGCTGAACAACAGAACTACATTGGTGGATCATTTAGTGGAAAACAGGGATGTTGAGTTCCCATATTCATAAAGGGCCTTGGCTGCTGAAACAGAGCATGGTAGAATGTTGGATCCGAATGCGAAGATAGTGCAAGACTCTTTTGATCGGGTTGAGGTAAGTAGAATAGTGGATAATCCAATGTTTGAATGTAATAAAATTCAGTTTACTTCTTGTAATGGGAGTTGTATGGGAGATCTGGGCAAAGTTTCCTCATTTTATAAGGTTCAGGAAACTTGTATCGATTCGGGAGGTATTATGCCGAAATTCAAGTGTTTGGAGAAATGCTTCTTCTGAGATGATATCTTCTCAGCAGCATTGCAAACTCCTGGGCTCACCCGACCAGTTAAGAAGTAAGTTTATGAAATTGGGATGGCATCTAATGCATGGAAAAAGTCCATAGTAGTTAAGTTGAGCTTGGTTGATGATATTGGTAGCTTTATGAGGGAAGATGGATTGGTAAAACTAGACCTAATTAAAGCTAGAGGGAAATCCTAAAACTGAATAGAGCATTGGTTGGTAGTTTGTTGGGATGACGGCTCCTAATTTTTGTGGTCCAAAATGAGCTTCAAAGGA
>NW_021500177.1:0-527 GCF_001605985.2 Dendrobium catenatum
CTCTCTCTCTCTATCTCTCTCTATCTCTCTCTCTCTATCTCTAGCTCTCTCTCCCTCTCTCTCTCTCACTCTGCCTCTCTCTATCTGTCTATCTCTCTCTCTTCTTCTTCTCTTCTCTTCTCTCTCTCTTTCTCTCTCTCTCTCCCCAACTCTCTCTTTCTCTCTCCCTTCAGATCTCTCTAGCTCTCTCTCACTCTTTCTCTAGCTCTTCTCTATTGCTAACTCTCTCTATCTCTAGCTCTCTCTCTCCCTTGCTCTCTATCTCTCTCCTAGCTCTCTCTCGCTCCCCCCTCTCCCTCTCTTCCTAACTCTCTCTCTCCCTAACTCTAATTCTCTCTCCCTCTATCTCTCTAGCACTCTCTCTCACTCTCCCTCTCTCTTTCTTCTGTAGCTCTCTCTCTCTCCCTCTCTCTCTCTCTATCTAGCTCTTCTCTATTGCTAACTCTCTCTCCCTAGCTCTCTGTCTCTCTCCTAGCTCTCTCTCCCCCCTCTCTCTCTTCCTAACTCTCTCTCCCTCTCTCTCTAGC
>NW_021500178.1:0-237 GCF_001605985.2 Dendrobium catenatum
CCCGACCACATCATTGCTCTTAGCCTCACAATCCTCCGATCAAACAAAAAAGCCAAAAATTCCCGAGAAGTATCCGCAATAAAAATCGAATAAAAAATCATCTTCTACGACGACCTCTCCCCCAAAATTTCTCGCGACTATTAATCTTTGAATTACGGCTCATAACAAACTCATGGTCGGAGTGTACTGACTCAGAATCTGAATCAACATCCGACGAATCAATCAACCAATTATTTT
>NW_021500179.1:0-295 GCF_001605985.2 Dendrobium catenatum
ATCACCAAGGCAGACTTAGGAATCTTTTTGAACTTAACCAGTGAGGGAATTAGAGCTCATACTAGGACCACTACTTCTACTTTTGACAGGACTAAAATTGATGAAGTGACTAGAGGAATTATCTTTAAGGATAATTTGCTTAAAGTGTCCATTCTTGTTTGCAATGCTCGTATCATCCAGCATGTTCTTCGAACTTCCAAAATTATTAAATATGGTGATAGAGTCAACGTTACTCCTCTTCTTTCTACAGTAACCTATTTGATTATGACTAACCAACCTATAGCTGAAGCCCAAC
>NW_021500180.1:0-1229 GCF_001605985.2 Dendrobium catenatum
AGATCGAGGAGATCTGTAGAGAAGAAAACGATATTCGTAAAACCTAGACGAAGCAGCGAAGGAGAGGAGAGCTCGAGTTTACGGCGCATGAAATGAGAATGACGAAACCCTAACCTTATAAGTTGTAATGAATCCTGCTGTGAGAGTGTGAGGCGTGAGCTGTCCCGCACGGCAGCACTCGATTTAACGCCGCGTGAAAATACTAAACGGGTTGAAACGGGTCAGTTAACGGGTTACCGGGTTAACCCGAACCCGACCCGAAATTCCATCCGGGTCACTTTTATGAACCCGAACCCGACCCGTTTTTGAAACGGGTATTGTCCAACCCAAAAATTCCGGGTCGTGTTCGAGTCGGGTTTTCGGGTCGTGTCAATTATTGACAGCCCTAATTATAATGGGTTGACTCATCCCTGAGGGCTATCATATTACAAATGTCAACTGTTTGGTTGAAATCTAGTGACAAACGAGGATGAAAGTTCATCGTCACTTGGTGGACTAGCAGAAATTTGGTGCTAGTTGAAAATTTGGAAGTTAGTTGGTAGCCGGCATTGGTTTGGCAGAACTTTAGCATCGGGCGGCAATCCGGCGGAACTCCAGGCTTCAAGTGATGGTCTAACAAAACTTTGGGCGTACTTCGGGCGTCAAGTGGTGGCTCGGTAGAACTCTAGGCATCAGGTGATGGTCGGATGGAATTATGGGCCTCATGTGGTGGTTCGGCAGAAGTCCGGGCCTCAAGTGGAGGTCCGGTAGAACTCAGGATCTCAAGTGGTGGTTCAGCGGAACTTAGGGCCTCAAGTGGTGGTCTGGCGGAGCTCAGGACCTTAGGTGGTGGTCCGACGGAACTCAGGGTCTCAAGTGGTGGTTCGGTAGAGCTCAGGGCCTTAGGTGGTGGTTTAGCAGAACTTAGGGCCTCAAGTGGTGGTTCGCCAGAGCTCAGGACCTTAAGTGGTGGTCTGGGTGGTTTGGCTGAGCTCAAGACCTCAAGTGATGGTTCGACGGAGCTCAGGACCTCAGGTGGTGGTCTGGCGGAACTCAGGGCCTCATGTGGTGGTTTGACAGAACTCAAGGCAGTGGTCGAGGAGGCAAGGAGGCAAGAGATATATCTGATCTCTCTCTTTTCTCCTTAGGCTTAGCGGCCATTTTCCAAGAGGAAAGGGGGATCTACCTGGAGTGGCGTGGCCCGTAAATAGGTGGAAGATCAAGGGCAAATGGGGAGTGATTTTTATGGA
>NW_021500181.1:0-1440 GCF_001605985.2 Dendrobium catenatum
AATGAACGGTCGGCCAAAAAAGAACCAGGGACCTCCCGTCCATGCAACCTGATAGTCTTTCGGAGAGGAAAATTTGAAAAGGATGAAGTCGTGCTTCAGAGATAGAAGATAGGCCAAGCCTTTAGGATTCCAAGCCCATTTCACCACATTGAGAAGACTAAGGTATGTCGGACAAGATCGATAGAGTACTTGATAAGGGAAGAACTCCAATCAGGAAGTCCAAGGCCAAGTCATCCATAGAGAACGGGATTTTAGAAGCAGGAGGTATAAAATAGAGGGAGAACTCGCCAGCTATAGGATCCTGTTTAGTAAGATTTGAGACAAAGTTTAAGCCAACAAGGTTAGGAAGAGCATAAGAAGAAGAAGGAAGAGCTCCTGGTAATGGTGGAAAATCTGCAAAATAGGAGGAGGAGGCCATAGAGAAGGGAAGGGGAGGGGAGAACCCCTCCCCGTACAAAGGCTGGAAGAATGGAGAGTGGGGGATGGAAGGAGGCTAGGGTAAGGAAACACTAGCAGAGCTTAAGTCATAATCTAGCTTCTTGGACATATACTCTCTTAATAAGGTTTTCAAAAGGCTGACATTTTATTTGACCAAACCATCTAAAAAAATTTTCTGACCTTATCTGCCACTAAAGCTACTCTAACCTTTTCATATGCTTGACCTAGGCAGCAGATAAAATAAGAAAAAAAAAACTTAAAATGATTACATGTCTAAAGTCTTACCTATATCTATACCGAAATATTGTCCCATGTTTGTAAACGGCACTGAAGTACCCGCGTGCGTAACCCCTACCTTCCTTTGCGTAGTTAAAATAAAGCCAAAGCTCCCATCATTGCTCTTTTGTTTCCTTCCAGTTCTTCCTCACATGAAGTCTTCCTTCTATCCAATCTCTCCCCCTCTTTTGACCAATGTTTGGAAGAACTTCTTTCCCTGGCTGGGATATCAGTGGGCTTAGGCTGAGGGTTAATGTGGAATAGGGAAGAGGGGTGGACTATAGAATCACAACCAGCACACGATGAGTGCTTCCAATCATATAACACTTTTAGAGAAACATCATCCCTATCGAGAGATATGGAATTTCATCAGGCAGGGGGGAGTTTCTAGAAACCAGGGCACAAACTCTAGCATATGTAAGTCTCATTTTTCAGGCACTAAAAGCATCCACCGCAAGTGGGTGACCAACAAAAATTTGCAATCTTAGAGATACCAGTCGGATTCCATGCCGCTAAAGGAAAATCAACAATTTTAATCCAAATATGGATAGAAGTAAACTCTTCACTTTTAGGCTTGAACTTGGGAGTCCACTTCTGCAGAATGAACGGTCGGCCAAAAAAGAACCAGGGACCTCCCGTCCATGCAACCTGATAGTCTTTCGGAGAGGAAAATTTGAAATGGATGAAGTCGTGCTTCAGAGATAGAAGATCGGTCAAGCCTTTAGG
>NW_021500182.1:0-437 GCF_001605985.2 Dendrobium catenatum
ATGCTAAGTAACCCTACACACACACACACTTGAGATATTTAGAATTTCTATTTTTACTCATATCGGCCAGGACGATTTTTATATCGGCCTGGACGATCAGGCTTAAAACAGAAAAGTCTAAATAAGGATTCTTAATTAAGACAGTTGCCATTAACACATCGGCCTGGACGATACGTGTATTGGCCAGGATGATGAGCTCAAAATAGAAAGAAGTTGCCGCCATAGACAATTAAGGTATACTAGAATTTTAAATTATCGGCCAGGACGATCATTGATCGGCCTGGACGATATTCACAAATTATGCCTTAATTAATCAGGAAATTAAGGGAGTAATTAAGGATGATTGATATGATCTTATTGTCTTGAACGATCGCAGAATCGGCCAGGACGATCTAGTCAGGAACCTTAAGTTACTTCTGGACGATAAATATCGGCCG
>NW_021500183.1:0-410 GCF_001605985.2 Dendrobium catenatum
GTACATGTATTTTTGAATTGTGTGTGCCTATTAAAGGCGTGGAAATTTCTTGAAATATTTATGTATGTGCGGTATGTACGTGCGCGTTTTGAGTGATTATGGTCAGCGTGTGTACTGGTTGCATATGTTTTCAAATACTTATATATTTTTATTATGTGAACTCTTGCTTTATGTATGCAGGTTTGTGATTGGTTAGTTTGACTCCCCAAAATCTAAAGTGAAAGAATTTCATTTTTTTAAATCATCAGCAACCAATATTTATTCATTTACAATCTTTGTAATAGCATGGATTTTTACATAGACAAATTAATTTTTTAGAAATTATTAGAAGTCCAAATCACAAACATTCTTTGCCATAACATAGATATTGTAATGCTTCAATGATACTAATTTTTTTCGTAATTTTTATG
>NW_021500184.1:0-394 GCF_001605985.2 Dendrobium catenatum
TCAAAGGGTAAGGCCAGGAGGAGACCTTACTACTGGTTCACTGTCTCAGTGATACCTTGCTTGTGTACTGCTGCTTTCTCTTCTTTCCTAGGCTCTGCCCCCGCTGTGGGGCAAGGCCAGGAGAAGAATTTCCTTCTTTTTTTTTCACCACATTCCTGATATTCCTTCACTCATGATTTTCACTCTACTTTCTGTGGCATAGTCGGTCAACGCCAACACGAGCAGTTCACTAGTTGTTCACTGCTCATGTTGGGGGTCCGTTTGTTGACCTTGATTTTGTCAAACCCATGGGCGTGGAGGACTGAGTTGACCAGGTCAACTGTTGACTGGTCAACCCGAGTCTTAATGGGTCAATTTTGACCCATTAAGGCCTTTTTGAGCCCAAATCGAATCC
>NW_021500185.1:0-225 GCF_001605985.2 Dendrobium catenatum
TATCAGCTGGATGTCAAGACCCGGCCCGGATGCTCGATCTAACGAGGCGAGTACGAAAAGTCGGACGATAGTACATTTCCATCAATATAATAATAACTCATCATCAAAAACTTTTCTATAAACTGAAGAGTCACTAAACAAAAAAATTTAATTTACCAGTTATCATTTGCACGGCGTCTTCTGTAAATATGTTCTTCTCTTTCTGTCATTTCTTTTCTTAGGAAT
>NW_021500186.1:0-971 GCF_001605985.2 Dendrobium catenatum
CCTACAACTGAACTCTACGTAAGATCGACAAATGAGCAATATGTATGTCAACAACCAAATCATAATAGTAATAGTCATATGATCAAGAATTATTGAAAAAATAGTAAAACTCATATACAGTAGCAGTAGAATCTGTAAATAATAAAACAATACAATATGAAAGCCAGTAAACCAATATAGTGTTGAATCACTAAAGCAATCATTATATTAGTACTATCAATCACTGAAGAAATTATATAAAGTGATAAAATCAAAGCATCGATAAATATGATCAAAATTATATCAATGTAGTAAAATTATATAATAATGAATACATACTATACAATTATTCTATATCAGTATCAAATTAATATCTTAATCACATGGTTGGGTACATCACAATAAACAAGTAAAAAGTCCTGGCTTAATTGATGTTTTTCAATAACCAGTAATCAGTAGTCGATAAGTGTTGGCTCAGTAAATAGAGTCGTCACTCTTTGCTCGTCGACATAATTTTCATCTCATAACTCTCAATCAATGCACTTGAATCGATCGAGGATAACACCAAATTACATATTTAAAAGAAAGCTCGTCGACCCACTATCATGTATAGATTAATCAATCTCCAACCAACGTCATTGAATAAATTATCGTTACTTATTTTTCTCCACACACATATTATTATCATAGTACTATTATCATAGTATAGTACTATAATAGTAATATAGCAATTAACTATTGCTTAACCACATATCCACACATCTTTTCAATGGATTACAATAAATAAAATATAATTATGCTTAATTTAGATATAGCCAAAACTACCAGAGATTGTATAAAATAACATTTTGAAGCTTTAATTGAATTAAAGCATTGTATTTAGATATTAAAAAAAAATTAA
Source organism: Dendrobium catenatum (assembly GCF_001605985.2). NCBI lineage: Eukaryota > Viridiplantae > Streptophyta > Magnoliopsida > Asparagales > Orchidaceae > Dendrobium > Dendrobium catenatum. Next base: position 881 of record NW_021500186.1, read on the forward strand.
ATAGGCAAAAATTATTGTTTTTTCAAAATCACCCGGTGAAAAATCTCAAATAAATACTCAGAATTTTCATAATATCAATCTCTATAACATA
>NW_021500187.1:0-204 GCF_001605985.2 Dendrobium catenatum
TGTGTATGGCGCGGCGCAAACGTTCAAAATGGCGCGCACTATTTGCGCCACATGCGCGCCATGGCGCATGGCGCACGATGCAAAATAGCGCACACCATTTGTTTTAAATTTTTCTTAATGTATTTATAAATATTTTTTATATTTATTTTTTAAAATTTTTTAATATGATATATTTTCTAATTTTTAAATATATTAAAAGTATTA
>NW_021500188.1:0-305 GCF_001605985.2 Dendrobium catenatum
GGTAAAAATAAAATAATAATAATAATAAATGAATGTCACTAAGTTTTCTATGTTATATGTCTCTAACCTATAGTGTGCATGCATCTTAAGTCTAAGTTTTCTAAGACCCGGTCCTTAATTTTTATCCTTAAGTGTCGCTACTATTATATAGGTGAAAATCTTTGTTATTACTAACCCTTAAGACTTTACGTATATGTAAAAGAGGTTTAGAGATCTAAGAGTAAATAAAAGAACCTAATAAAATTGAAGTTACTATAGGGACCTAAAAGGAAAGGGTTCGTGCACACCACATCAAGGGGCGCCTA
>NW_021500189.1:0-217 GCF_001605985.2 Dendrobium catenatum
ACTTCCACATTCGTTTTGGGCCGAAGCCGTGTCCACGGCAAATTACCTTATCAACAGACTTCCCTCGGCTGTCATTAACGATCAAATTCCTTACACTCTACTACATGGCACACCGGCATCCTACAATCACTTGCGAACGTTCGGGTGCCTATGCTTTCCCTGGACCAAACCATACGCTCATACCAAATTAGATCCGCGCTCACATGCATGCATTTTT
>NW_021500190.1:0-285 GCF_001605985.2 Dendrobium catenatum
GTGTTGCTTCCAATTGATAGAGTATCGCATCTTGCCCTTTATGGTTGTTCTTTTTCCTTAACTATCAAAGTACATCATAGAGGAAGCAAGAAGCCCACTCTACTAGGTTTGGTTTACCCTAGCCGACTGCTGATCTCCTTCTCCTCTTTCACCTCTTTCGGCCTAGCGGGGGAGCTTCTTTCCTCATGTCCAACCTCTCATCCGCTGAGGAGTTTCCTCCTCTCTCTTCTAAGAGTGTTGTTCCTTCTCTTGGCCCAGCTCTTAATTACAACAGCATTGTTGTTA
>NW_021500191.1:0-271 GCF_001605985.2 Dendrobium catenatum
TTTGTGTGTCTTTTAATTCTCAAGTATTACTATTTTTTTAAGTAATAATGTTCTCCTTTAATAGAAACTCAAAAAGATTTTTTATATATATATTTAGATCAATGAAGTCAAATTCGTACACACATCACATATGTAAGATTTGAATCTAAAATCTCTTAGTTGATAGCTCAAACTTCTACTAACATATCAAGATGAGTTGTTCTCTATATATTTATATTATTGATATAAAAAATAATTATTTTAATGTTAATGGATTATGGATTATGAGTAT
>NW_021500192.1:0-203 GCF_001605985.2 Dendrobium catenatum
GACTTATATAATTGATATTTGCTTGCAATCAGCATCATATGCAAGTCCAAATCTTCAAGTTCAGATGTTTAGTCCATCATATCTTTGCTCGTCTTGCAAATTCAAGTCTTATAACCTGATTTAAGTCATTTGAGTTTGAGTTCGCTTAAGTCAATTTGGTCCAATCAAGTCCACAAGTCCGATGTCAACTTGTCCAAGTCCTT
>NW_021500193.1:0-247 GCF_001605985.2 Dendrobium catenatum
CTATCAATAAAACATAAGGTTAAACAATTCCTAATGTCGGGATTTACCTTGCATATAATGTTCTCTCACATAGGCAATTTTATGTTGTATTATCAAGAGGTATATCAATGAGGAGAATAAAGCTACTTATTATACCTGATAAATATACTTCTACTCAAGGTTCTTACACAAAATATATTGTGTATAAAGATATTTTCACATCTTTCAAATAATCAATAGGTATGTTGATACATTTAAATTAAGTTAT
>NW_021500194.1:0-327 GCF_001605985.2 Dendrobium catenatum
TCAATAGAAATGACAGAGGGAGATGAGAAGAAAGGAGGAGAAGAAGAGAAGAAAAAATGAAGAGAAGAAGAGAGGAGTGAATTTTCTTAAGGATCTAAAGCCCTATTTATAGTTTTTTGGGAGAAAGAATGGAAGTTTCTAGAATTTTTAATTTCCCAAATTTTTCTTAATTTTTCTTAATTTTTTCAGAATTTTTTGGGATTTTTTATGCATTTTTTCTGCCAAAAAAGGCCAAAAAAGGCTTAAAAATTCATTTTTCTGCACAGGTGGGGCCCACTAAGTCGGTGGGCTGAACGGACCCGTCCGTTCATTCAAATGAGGAGGTGG
>NW_021500195.1:0-333 GCF_001605985.2 Dendrobium catenatum
GAGTGGCCTTGTCCCTTCCCCTTTCTTCTTGCCTCTTAGAAAACTGTGGCTTATATTTATTGGGGGCTGAATTCTATGCTTTAAATTCATAATGAGGTTGCTGATTTTTGTGCTTTACCTCTTGGGAGCCCGGCCAGCCTCTGTTTTTTCGTGCTTTGATGTTTTCCCGAGACTGTGTTGCTTTGAATTCTGGTGGGTTGCTTGCTTTCCGAGATTTTGACTCCTTGGTTCCGTGAATTACCTTTGATTCCCGTAACTATTCCTTCAGGATTTATGCTGGGCTGTTTTCCGAAGTAGCATTTGGAAATCTATGAAAAAAAGAAGCTTGGGATG
>NW_021500196.1:0-1204 GCF_001605985.2 Dendrobium catenatum
AAATAATCGATAGTTAAATAAACAAGCTTGAACAACCTGACGTTCGGCTCATTTATGTTCATGAATAATATCGTTTTGAGCATGTAAACATGCACGTTAAGAAGCTCGATTATATCTTATTTTTAATACGCTGGGACCCGCCCACCCCTCTCTCTATCTCCTATGTTTTGCGTTTTTCATTCTCCTGCCCGCCTCTCTCTTGACTCCAATTCTGCTATTTTTTTGCTGAATTACTTTGAAATGTTATTTTTGACCTGTTTGTTTTGGCTTGCCCTCTTTTGTTCTCCTTCTTGGTGTTGCTTCACCCTCTGTACTGCCATTTTTTTCATTGGTTCTATTGACGAAAAATACAACGGTGTAGTCACCAATGGTTTTTGACTTTTTGTTGTTTTAATTTCTACAAGTTCTACACCTATTACAAAAGAATTTATTTTAAACTAACTTATGACATTGATTATCAAGAAAACTTGGTACCATTTGGTAAGATTAGCTTTATGCAAATTATCCTCTCTACAACCATAAATCTCGATTAGCCTTCTTACCAACTAAGCCTTCATTTGGGATGACTCTCTTACTGTTTCTTAAAGCAATTTTTTAATAGAAAAATTAAAATTTTATCATAACGATCAATGATGAGATAGAAAATAAGAGATTAAAAGAGATCATAGAAAATGAATTTAAAATTAAAGAACAGAGAGCTCTAAATATTTCCTCTAAATAAGAATAATAAAATTTTTTAAAAAAATGTGGCTTAAAAGAATATTGGAAGACCAAAATAACCAAATGAAAGAACCAATGGCTTGATATTTTGACAAACAAGTTACGATTAGCATTGCCAAAGATCCAGTACATCATAATAAAAAGAGAAAATTGATCAAGGGATCATTCTAATAAAGTACACTAATATAAATCTTCAGACAGCATATATCTTAATCAAAGCTCTTGATCAATCACAAATCAATAACCTAACGTCAAAGCTATGAATTATCAATCACAATGCCAACCACACTTTGGTGTGAAGAAGACATACATGAGACTGACAATGAAAATGCATTGGAAGGGGATGCAGAAGGATATAGAAGAGATGGGGGTTAGATATGAGGTGTGCCAATAGAACAAGTACATGGCCATAGCTCTTGGGGGTTACTTCAACCCCTAGCTCTATCAGACGGCAAATTATTGGGTCAGGTGACCGAAGCCATCT
>NW_021500197.1:0-227 GCF_001605985.2 Dendrobium catenatum
AAAAACAGAGTTCCATTAAGTTTGCATTTATGTTTAAGGGGATTTACGTCACAAAATTATTTCATATTTATTTATCAAAACTAGTAAAACAGGGCAACCTCACCTCCGGCGATCGCCACCGACGCCCATCCACCGAAACCGGCAACCCCGTAACAGCCCCTCTCGGCCCAGAGGTCTCAAACAGAAACCGAAACGCTCGCGCGGCGCCGCGAGAAGACGAACGAATA
>NW_021500198.1:0-283 GCF_001605985.2 Dendrobium catenatum
CGGTTGAGAGCTTGCTAGTATCAACTCTAAGATATGCGAGAGTCTTTATGTTCATCACGTTGACCGATGCACCCGGATCAACAAGAACTCTTGATAGCTTGAAACTGCCTACATTCACGGTGATGTATAGCGGACGATTGTGATCGGCCGTACCAAGGAGTAAATCTTCATCAGAGAAAGTAACTCCTGGAACTTCTTTGAAGTACAAAGCTTCTTCCTCGGAAGTCGAAGCAAGTTGAGCTAAGCAAATCTCTGGGTCAAGAAGTGCTTTAATTAGAGTCTC
>NW_021500199.1:0-411 GCF_001605985.2 Dendrobium catenatum
AAAATAATGAAAAAAATAATAGACAAATGGAAACTATATTGCACTCTAAAAAACAAAGTAGTTGGACTGCTCAATTGAGCGTAGTAAAAAAGATTTATATTTAGTGCAAGAAAGATTTTATTTTCTGATTTTTTTTTCTTCATTATATCCTATTAAGACTCAAATTTTCTTTCATGAATTAGGAGACTCGTTAAAGCTTCGTTCGGATTGCATTTGACTATTATTTTCTAACTGCTATCAAGAAATTTTTGTACTAAAAAATTGTTATAGAAAACAGTAAAAAAATTGTCCCAATCGAAAGCCAAAAAAATTAAAATGGGATTAAGCTGTTGAATCAGAAGCTCCTGCAACTATTGAGTTCCCCAGCCTTGTCAAAGGCCAAACTTTCTATTCTTTGAAACCTTTAGGAAT
>NW_021500200.1:0-230 GCF_001605985.2 Dendrobium catenatum
TTTTGGAAGATTTTTCTTGTCTCTTCTATTTATAGTCCAATTTAGACTGCCACCAAATCTTTTTGCTCATTGATCTTCGTGCCTATTCAAAGAAGAGTCAAGGAGAGAGTGTGAGAGAGCATTCAAAGGATAATTCTTACTACTGGAGCGTTAAGGCTTCACTTTGTTTTTAAAGGTAAGATTCTCAACTTGTGATTTTGGATTACTTCACTCTTTTCTTTCTTCCTTCT
>NW_021500201.1:0-471 GCF_001605985.2 Dendrobium catenatum
ATCGGTATGTTTAGAATGTCAAAATTATGTAGAAAGGACATTCATGTTTCTTGGATTGTTGCATAAAAGCGAAACATAACATTTACCCTCATGCATGACGACGGCATGAATTTCAAGGCATGCAAAAAATTAGGAATTGTGCACAAATATAAACACATCCTTTTAATTAATTAAAATTATTATTATTATTATTATTTAAAAGTAAAAATATCAAAATAATTTAAAATTCCATTTTCTTGGCAAAAAAATCTCGATAATCCTGCTTGAAACAAGTGTTGTTGTGATGCATGCTTTCATTTTAGAATCAAAACAAAAAAAAAGACTGAAATTAATTCACACAACCCAATCCCACCTCCCTTTATCTCTCTTTCTCTCTCTCTCTTTGCTCCCAAGTTGCACATCCTGTAACTCCCCAGCCTCCCTCTCTCGTACCTTAGGTAATCCCAATTCCTCTCTCTCTCTCTCTCTCTC
>NW_021500202.1:0-1551 GCF_001605985.2 Dendrobium catenatum
AGAATTATAAAATTTTTAAGAATAAAATGTCAATATTATTATGTTAATTTTATTTCTTTTAATTATATTATTATTTATTACGTCATCCGGTTCGACTGGTCGAACCGGTCGAATCATGAACCTCTCATTGTTCTGGTTCGTTGTTCGGTCCGGTTATCACAACCTTGCTTAATTCAACTAAATGTCAAAAAAAAAAAAAAAAAAAAAAAAAAAAAAGAGATTTGTCATTATCTTATAATAGTACTTATTATTTGATTTGATGATTTTTTTTTTGGAACGAAGGTATCAAATGCCACCCCCGTACGAATTTTTATTGCCGCAGGTTACCTGACATAGAGATGCATCAGGTAGCCTATAATATATCGCCACGTGCTCTTACTCTTTACCGCGCGGCCTGACGACCCAACCTGAAACGAATCCGGGATTACTATGTTCGTGTATTGCTCGGTATTTGCTCGGTATTGCTAGGTATTACTCGGTATTTGCTCGGTAATATTCGGTATTTGCTACCGGATCGGCTCGGTATTTGAGGAATGTCGCGCGGACTCGACCTCCAAGCTAAGCGAAACGCCTCGGCAGTCCTCGGCGCTGCAAGAGGACGAGCGATTGGACTCATTCTTGGAGCAACGAAGCTACCGGATCGACTGATCTGATGTTGTCCGGCAACGTATGCTTGTAGAGTTGCCGGAAAAGCCAACAGAGGCGATCCGGCCATCTTTTTCATGTTTTATCCGGTCGGCTATTAATTAGGCTTTTGAGATAGGGCAAGATCGCAAGAATGCACGCCGTTCCGCTTCCTTCTGCTTCGGTGTCCACTGCCGTTGGAGCTACGAGCATCGAGGATGCGCCGAGTGTTTATGAGGTCTGGAGAGGTAGCAAATACCGAATAGTACCGAGCAAATACCGAGCAAATACCGAATAGTACCGAGCAAATACCGAGTAATACCTAGCAATACCGAGCAATACGCGAACATAGTAATCCCGGATTCGTTTCGGGTTGGGTTGTCGGGCCGCGCGGTAAAGAGTAAGAGCACGTGGCGATATATTATAAGCTACCTGATGTATCTCTATGTTAGGTAACCTGAGGCAATAAAAATTCCCCCCGTACATGAGGCTCTTGGCGGAATAACTAATTCTTTGATGGGCCTAGCGGCGAACAACCCCACAAGTGTCAGACCACGTACTTATTTTTTCCTCACTTAAAAAATTGTGGTGCTTCTGAACTTGTTGATTATGATAATGCAATACATATGGTGCAACTAACTGGCCGTGTAGAAATAAAGGAGCTTATAAATGAAGAAAATTTAACAATTTAACCAAGAAAGCCATCATTCACTAGTGGCACATTCCTCTTTTTTTCTTTTGAGCGTTGCCATCCAAGATTTTTGTGGATTCTCGCCGCGTGCATTTATTGATATTATGATATGATTGGTTAGCTAATTACCTAAAAACCACATTCCCAACTATAAGCGAGCCAAATTAATAAAAAAATTAAAGCCATACTATTTATTAATTACTAAAAATAAAAAATATTCTTAAAATTATATATAT
>NW_021500203.1:0-486 GCF_001605985.2 Dendrobium catenatum
TTATTAAATAAAATATAAGCATTATTTAGGGGAGATAGAGTCTTAAGCATTCATTAATATAATTCAAAATTGCATTTAACCATAACCCCATCACACTCCATGCCCGCATGCCTGTGCAGCCTGCTCCGGTCAGCTAGCTTACTCTAGCTTGCATACTCTAGCTCGCATGCACTCTCATGTGGTAGCCCTAATATGCCCTGACGTGCCATGTCCGACTTTCCCGTGTGAACCATACACATGAGATCTGTTTGCGTCTCCAGTCGTTCGGACCCAGCCCACGATCCGAGCCCTGGATTACTCTCTCACGCGCGATCACTCAAGCATGCCAATCACAGCACACTTCTTGTGCAATCAAACCGTCCTAGACACCAAGCCTACAAGGTAGCGATTGCCTCTTCTCCCCTTTCTTGGACAAGAATCCTCCTCCACTTTGAGATTGCCTCAACGAGGCTCTAATACCACTTGTTATGGTTTGGAGGAATTCTT
>NW_021500204.1:0-210 GCF_001605985.2 Dendrobium catenatum
TCGACGAGCCATATCAAATAACAATATGATGATCCATCACCTACATACACGACATATTAACCGTGTCTCGGCAGGAGGCTCAGTTATAGGCCGCGCTTATATCAACCGTGATCGGGAGGCTGCGGATCGTCGACTCTACCAAGATTACTTCTCAAGTAATCCAGTATACAATGAAACAATGTTCCGACGAAGATATCGAATGTCTAGGAC
>NW_021500205.1:0-251 GCF_001605985.2 Dendrobium catenatum
GGGTCTATCATCCATTCCCCCACCATCCGCTTTAAGTTCTAGATGGTGAAAATTTCAGTTTTAAATATCAAATTTCTCGAATCTCTCAACCCAAATTCCAAATATATAAACCTTCAAATTCTCAAACATTCAAATCTTCAGAATTCCAAAATTCCATACCCATTGCTACTACTATATGCTAGATACATGTATTATATACGTATCTGATCGACGACTAGCCTTAATCGAAAGTTCTCTCTCATGATCGGGAG
>NW_021500206.1:0-362 GCF_001605985.2 Dendrobium catenatum
TAGAGAAAGGGGTTAATGAAAGAGGGAAAGATGTACAAAGGACTTATAAGAGGGAGAGAATGGTTGTGATGCTTCTAAGAAAGACAGAGACTTTTGAAAGAGTGAACGTATACAAGATAAGCTTACAAGAAAGAAGGAGAATTAAAGATGCTTTTAAGATAGAGATGAGGGTTTATATAAAAAAGAGAGATAAAGACTTCAAAGTGAGAGATGCTTTGAAGAGAGGGAGGGGGTTCTTCGAGAGAAAGGCTTCCAAGTGATAAAAGCTTCATAGATAGGGACATTTCTTAAAGAGATAGAGAGGCTTATAAGAGAAATAGAGAAACCTTCTATATAGTAATAAAGCCCTTTAGGATGAAGAG
>NW_021500207.1:0-233 GCF_001605985.2 Dendrobium catenatum
TGGCCTAAGATAAATTCTCACTCAAAATACTATAAAAAAAATTTTGTGTTCCTTTTTTTTTATTTTTATTTTTTAAAAACAAGTTAGGACAAGGGAAAGCTGGAAGCATATTCTAAGTTTTCAACCTCATTATTAGTTGTTATGTTTTTACTTGAGCAATACAGGGCCAAAAATGATGGACGACACCTTTCATGAAATTTTGATTGATAGGAATGCAAAAAATTTATAACTTC
>NW_021500208.1:0-220 GCF_001605985.2 Dendrobium catenatum
TGTTGAAGAAAAATTGTAGGATTGACTGCGGATTGACTGGAGGTATGTGGGAATAATTCTTTTGACGCCGGGTTGTGGGATTGACGCCGGAAAAATCTGGAGGCACAGATATCTCTATAATCTAGCGTTCTGTTTTTTTCTTTTGAATGCCTACAGATTTTTGGGATTTTGCTTTATGTTGGAATAGAATCGTTTAAGTTCTGTTTTGCCTTTTTTAATT
>NW_021500209.1:0-354 GCF_001605985.2 Dendrobium catenatum
AAGTTGTGGAGGAAGTGAGAGATGCCTTAGTAGTACAAGTTGTTACTGATAATGCAAGTGCATACAAAGCTGCAGGATGAATGTTAATGGAGAAGAGACCTCACCTTTACTGGACTCCTTGTGCTGCACATTGTATTGACTTGATGCTTGAGAGGTTGGGACAGTTGCCTCGACATAAATCAGCCATATTAAAGGCCAAATTCGTTAGTAAGTTTATATACAATCATTCTTGGGTACTCAGCTTGATGAGAAAATTCACTGACAAGAAAATTATTAGGCATGATATTACAGGATTTGCTACTGCATATTTAACATTACAGAGATTCAAGGAGTTAAGACAATCTTTGGAAGTAA
>NW_021500210.1:0-284 GCF_001605985.2 Dendrobium catenatum
GAAAACCAATGTAAAGGTGTTGGGAAAATTCGGCCAGTAGGGGAATATGGGAAAGAATTTTGCTTTTCAAAATTAAAGGCTGAATTTTGGTAAGAATTAAGAGGTGATTGCATATGTAGGAATTTCAGCCAGGTTAAGGGATGGGTTTTAAATTCTTTCCAAGTGAGAGTAGAGGATTAGGAAATAAATCATGAGGATTTATTAAAGGGGAGGGTCCGGCGGTTTAAAGATGAGGGAGGAGATTGGGGAGACATTCAATGCTTACTTAAATTAAGAAATTAAAT
>NW_021500211.1:0-282 GCF_001605985.2 Dendrobium catenatum
ATGAAAAAATTAAAGGAGAAGGGGGGAGAGGAGAGAGAATAAGAGAGAGAAGGGTCTTCCGATGATTTTTGTCCGTTGTTACTTTTACATAAATTATTATATTCATTGTAAATAACTATCATCTTACTTATGTCTTAGATAATTTTGAATTTATATATTTATCTCTTCTAAATCTGCTAAACTGCATAATCTCCTAATTTCATAAGCTTTAACTATATAACTTTTTTATATGTTATCTATTTGATCATTATGAACAATATGATATAATTTTATTTTATTTTA
>NW_021500212.1:0-206 GCF_001605985.2 Dendrobium catenatum
TTTTAATAAACTTTCTAAGAACGATATTTAAATATTTATTTGGTAGGATGCATATTCTTAAAAAAATAATTTCATATAGGGTTATGTATAGGGGTGTCAATTTCAGGTCACGGGTCAGATTCGGGTCGAACCCGGAACTGACCCGAGTTCAAACGGATCGACCCAACCCAACCCGGATAGACAAACGAGTCAAAAATCCGAACCCG
>NW_021500213.1:0-264 GCF_001605985.2 Dendrobium catenatum
CAATTCCAAGTCAATTCCAGACCCAGATCTCAGGGCCTAGGGCACTATCCTAAAGACCTTTTCCCGTGAATTTTTGAACACTTCAAAACCCAGTCAAATGGACTCTGATTCAGACTCTATCAGTTTCATACTAATGAGACATGTCTCTAGAGTCAACCCTAAAAATTTGAGCCCATTATGAGGTCTCTAACCCCAGAAACTAAATTGAATTCCAAAGGCTATAAAACCTTCAAATATTTACATCCTATGCCACTAGGCTTGTCA
>NW_021500214.1:0-394 GCF_001605985.2 Dendrobium catenatum
AAGTAATTTCTTCATCATCTCTTCCATGGCCGTGAAGTTCCCATCCAACCTTTCATTATTGGCGGTGATTTCAAGGAATTTTTCCTCCAAATCTGATTTTAATTGGCCAAATCCGCCTTCTAGGACTTCGATCTTCTTTCCGGCCATTTTTCTTTCTACGAGTCACAAGAAATCTTTCTCCAAATGCCAAAAAACCCGTTGAAATTTCAGGATTTCAGCGTCGATGGTCCCAAATCGATGCTCTGATACCAATTTGATAGGAAACACTTGGGACACTAAAACTGAAGTAGATCCACGGAAAGCTGCTGTCCACAGCAGAAAAAAACAGCCAATACACCATAAAAACGGAGAGAAAATGATGCAAACACTTTTATTTCGATAACGGAAGAAAAGC
>NW_021500215.1:0-2819 GCF_001605985.2 Dendrobium catenatum
GATGGTTGAAGTGGAGGAACGCATCGGGCTTGTTGTGAGATAGGAAAGTCCCCTCAAACTTAAGGGAAAATTCTATAAGATGGTTGTGAGACCTACAATGTTTTATGGTGTCGAATGTTGGCCATTAAAAGAGAAGCATAATACTAAGTTAAGTGTTGCAGAGATGAGGATGCTTAGGTGGATGAGTGGCTTTACCCTTAGAGATGGGATACGAAATGAGCGTAAACATGAAAAGGTTGGAGTAGCTCCAGTGGAAGATAAGATTAAAGAGAGTCACCTTAGATGGTTTAGTCACATTAAATGGAGGCCTTCTGATGATCCGGTTAGGAAAGTTGAGGTATTATATTTGACTTATGTTAAAAAAGGTAGAGGTAGACCTAAAAATACTTGGTTAGAAAATATTAGAAATGATCTTTCTTTATTAGATTTAAATGAGAATTTGACTTTTAACAGGACACAATGGCGAAAAAGGATTTATGTAGCCGACCCTACGTAGTGGGACGACAAAGGATTGATGTTGTTGTTTTTGCTTCTGAACTTTAAAGCTGGAAAAAACAAAACAAATATGAACATACCATGATCCCAGTGCATGGTTTCCAGTATCTTCAGACAGAAATCCAGGGAAAATAGACAATGTAAGAGCATAAATCAGGTACAAATCCAATGCATAATCCAAATTCTTCATCAACAACTGCTTCAATGTCAAAAGTTCTATGCGTTTTGGATCTTCTTCAACCTGAATTGGATTATTTATGCATTCAGGGTTGGAAGTTTTCTAATATTTGTTTACTAATTCAAACAGAGAAGTAAAAAGAATCAAATTAGAAGAGCAACACCAACAGACCACTTGTTCATTCTTCACTTCTACGCCAGCAGCTGCGAGGTCAGCAGAAACTGTCTTCGACCCTTCTGAAGCAGCCTTCGCTCGATAGTATCTCACAATAGACAGTTTCGGAAAGACGTACGCGTAAAGAAGAACACATAACAGTTCCAGAAATGATGCGACTGCGAAGAACAGCACTGCGAGAAAGAAATTCTTGTTTAAGATAGAACATAGACGATAACATCCAGAAAAATAGAAGATTTTTTATGTATTAAGAAGCAGTTTTTGCATACTTGCTCCCTTTCTAAGGCCATCATGTTTGTGCTCAAAAGATGCCTTTGTAATCAACCTTAATGCAGATGTTAAAGCTCCTGATGCAGCCAAACCAGCCATGAATGACTGAGAATCAACAAGATCAAAAAATAAGTAAATGTGGTGAAATTTATTGAATGCACAAATTTTTTCGGTGTTCTTGGGTGAAAAGGAATGGTTTTATAGTACTTTTTGAAAGTGCCTAAGAAGTAATCTTAAGGGGATGTTTGGTAGCAGGATTTAGGCCGGATTTGAGCCGGATTTGAGCAAAATCCAGCCAAACGGCCTAAAATGCAAAACCAAATCTCACGGCAAATAAAATCCACGTAGACTTAAAATTTCTCCTTTTCATGCTAAATCCTGGATTTCCAAATCCTGTTTTTTGCCGGATTTACGAAACCCTCTGGCTTTATTGGCGTGGGCAAGAAGAAACTCCGCTCAAAATTTTTAACCTCTTTAAATCCTGAGTAGAATAGCCAAACAGTCACATGGGATTTAGCATGATTTATCATGAATATTACCAAACAACTTTCAGGATTTAACCCCCTCAAGATTTCATAATTCCAGATTTAGTGGAGCTACCAAACAGCCCCTAAGAGTAAGAGTAACAGTGACAACGAATCCCAGATGACGAGATGATCTTTGCTAAAGGACATAGACTGCGACACTCTTGTTCTAATAATTCAAACAATTAGAATATGAAGAAATTACCTGAATGAACTCAGGTTGCATAAGAGCAAGATCACCAACCATGCCCCCTTGAACATGAGCATCAGCAATACCAAAAGCTGCACTAAGAACACATACCCCAATGAAGGTTCCTATCCCTCCTCTTCCAGAGGTTGCCAAATCTAACTGTAAAATATAAAAATATTTTGATCAATTCAATTTTATGAAAGGGAAATCCTGAAGCTATATGCAACTTAATTAATAAAAGAGAATTCACTTACAATAATCACAAGCACTGTACTTATAAAGAATAGGGTATAGCCAAATAAGTTCCTTTTTCTGGTATTGAGCTTTGCTTCATTATATGCAAGTATTGCAACAGTAACAAAGGCAAAAGGCTGATAAACAATAGTAAGTACTCTTGTTGGGTGATACCTCTGCAATCAGAGAAAAAAATCAAGATAATATTTCAGTAAATCATAATATATGGTAAACAAATACCATTTGTATAGATGCAGGGAATATTCTATTCTGTTAGCCTATAAACATAAACATCGGTGTATTTTGGAACAATGTAACATACAACAACAACATCAAACCTTTATCCCATTCCGTGCAGCAATGTAACATAAAGAATATAATTTTGAAAGCACCGGCAACAGAAAATCATTCCAGAATTTAGTAAATTTCAGCAAAAAACTTAATTAACATATGATTTCAAGTTGAACGCCAAATAAAAACTAAGGTTGTTTGGTTTAAAGTAAAAGGGGTGTAAAGTATCCCAAATATATGAATTTTGAAAATATTGGCATTTGGTCTGAAGTAAAAGTAATGCAAAATAAAATTTTAAATTATTTGTAATTCACCATCGAGTTTAATTTTGATGTATTTGAAAATCGTCAAATTTGGATTTCCAAAGACATCAAATTCTATGTCATTGCTGTCGCAAGCCATCGCAACCACCCTCCTACTCTATCACCAGCCGCCCAACCGCCCAATTGGAAGTCGTCACCCG
>NW_021500216.1:0-316 GCF_001605985.2 Dendrobium catenatum
GTAGGGACAAACTTCTTGAGCATCCTCCAATTAAAAACAGAAATAGTAAAGGGAATACTCCTATGCCACATACCTTTAGAAGGTTTAGAAATCTCTTTGCTTTTCCTAATCACTTGCCACGCTTCTTTAGAGGAAAAGTTACCATCTTTAGTGAAATTACAAAGTAAAACATCCTTAACATTACGATTAATAGGAATTTGCGCAATCAAAGTACAAATAAAACCAGGAATAACAGTAGCTAATTTATCCAAATCCCAACCAGTATCCGAGTAAAAGCAGTTAACTTTATCCAGGCTCAAAGAGTTAGAATTAATAA
>NW_021500217.1:0-650 GCF_001605985.2 Dendrobium catenatum
AGTTTTTATTATATTATTTTTTAGTTGAGATCAACAAGTTGGAAGAGACGACAATGAACAAGAGGAATGATTGGGGAAAAAAGGAAGAAGATTTGTTTCCATTTTTGTATAAATCTTTCCCTATTTCTTCATCTAATTAGTGAGGGATATTTAATTGAAGGAAAAAGAATAGATTGAAAGTGGGAAGGAAGAGATTTTGAGAAATGAGGATAGCACTCGGAAATTCTTTTCTTCTAAAAGTGGAATAAAGTAAGCTATTAATTGAGTTGATTTATTTACGAATTTATATCCTCAAATGCTAATGGAGAAATACGTTTATGTTGGAAGAATCTAAATGATATAGACTTTGGTTTAACGGTGGATGGAGGAAGAATTGCAAAGAAAGAAAGGAAAATTTTATGAGGTAATTTCATGTGGAAGAAATCAAACGTTTATTGAGACATTCAAATTGGGATTTAATGTTAATTAAATTAATTTGTTATTGTGAACAATTAAAGGGTTCAATTCAAAACGAATTTTGAAGAGGAGAGAATCAAAGTTGGTAATTATAATTGTGTATAGATTTTATTATTGTATTTTATTTTTCTTTCTGAAAGGAATATTTATGATAATTATGGGTGATTACCATTGTGTATAGACATTTTATATTT
>NW_021500218.1:0-682 GCF_001605985.2 Dendrobium catenatum
TTTATAACTTCCAAAAAGGTGAACCCAAACTTGTTTGGGTTCTCAGGTCTAATGTTTGATATTTTTTACAGGATCGCTCTCACACAAGGCCTCGTGAGAGCATATGGTACCTGGATAGCTGATGCTTAAAATATATGTCTAGAGATACTGAATAATTCATATCGCTGGAAGCCAGAAGTGGAGGCAAGGTTACACTTGGAGATAATACCACAAAGCAGGTGGTTGGGTCAAATATGATTGGAAATCTTAAAAACTTTTTTATTGAGAATTTTTTGTTGGTAGAATGCTTAAAGCATAATCTTCAAAGTATTAGTCAGCTATGTGATAAATGTTATTGTGTAAAACTTTTTCCTACAAGTTGCATATTAAGCTTGAATGGTAATGATGTTCTGAATGAAATAAATGTAAACAACGTGTATATGCTAGACTTGAATTATATTAAAACTCCTACTACTTTTTGTTTAAAACTATTTCTGATGAATCATGGCATTGGCATAGGAGACTTTGTCACTCTAGCATGAAAAACCTTAGGAGGATTATCCAAATTAACTTTGTGAGAGGTATATCAAAACTAGACTTTACTAAGGACCACCTTTGTGATGCATGTCAATTAAGAAAATAGGTGAAGTCCTCCTTTCAATCGAATAAGGATCTTAGAACTAGTAAATCATTGGAGATTTTA
>NW_021500219.1:0-217 GCF_001605985.2 Dendrobium catenatum
TTTTAGTCTTAAAGATGAGCAGCAACTTAAGCATGCAAAGCAAATTTTGGGTACTAGTTGTTATTTCTTTTTCCATTGGGCTTAATTTATTTTGATTTTTTTTTTTTTAAGAAATAGTTATATCATGAGTTATTTTCTTTGCTTATCTGCCAATTGATTTGAATATTTCTCTTAATGCTTTTTTTTTTTTAGTTTTTAATAACTAATTTAGTCTTTT
>NW_021500220.1:0-230 GCF_001605985.2 Dendrobium catenatum
GATTCGTTACAATCATCATCTTCGTTTTCACCATCTAGTAGCTGCAATTGGGCACGAGTTGGACATTCGTTAGACTTGTGGCCAGGCTGGAAACAGCGAAAACACTTGAAGTTAGCAGGTTTTGCATAAGGATTTTCTTTCACAGGTGCTTTGCCCTTTAAGTTGTTCTTGGTCTCCAACTGCTTCTGCCCCGGTGATGCAGGCTGCCCGGCTGTTACCGAATTTGGTGA
>NW_021500221.1:0-1026 GCF_001605985.2 Dendrobium catenatum
AATATCGTCCCGGACGATCCTGGGAGGAAAATCCAAGCCAGAGAGGAACAGTAAGGGAACGGGTCTCACAGTGACACTCTAATCTGATCCTCCACTTGAGCTACTCCAACCTTTTCATGTGTATGCTCATTTTGTATCTCGCATTTAAGAGTTAAAGCCACTCATCCACCTGAGCATCCTCAACTCTACAACACTTAACTTAATATTATTCTTCTCATTAAATGGCCAACATTTTGCACCAAAAAGTATTGCAGGTCTCAATACCATCTTATAGAAATTTCTCTTCAGTTTGAGAGAGACTTTTCTATCACACTACAAGTCCAATGCATTCCTCCACTTCAACCATCCAACTTGAATTCTACTAATAATATCCTTATCTATTTCAACATCACTCTGAATGATAGACCCAAGATATCTTAAACGAGTGCTCTTATTAATGACTTGAACGATCAAAATTACAATCCCCCCACTAGATTCATCATCACTAAAATTACAATTTATATATTCAATATTAGATCTACTCAAATGAAAGCCTTTAGACTCTAAGTTTGACCTCCACAATTCAAATTTACCTTCAACTCCCTCTCTAGTCTTATCAACAAGCAGAATATCATCACGTAAAAGCATACATCAGGGTACAATCTCTTGCAAATACTTAGTGAGAACATCCATGACTAAAGCAAAAATATATGGTCTTAAAACTTATCCTTCATGTAATCCAACTGAAATAAAAAAATACTTGGTCAAAGCACCCTTTGATTGAACATAAGTAATAGCTCATGCATACGATTATTGGTTTTTTTTTTAACATCCCTAAACACATTTTCATGAGGCCCTAACATCTTTTTTTTTATGGGTTGTACCTTCACAATCATAACAGGCTGCTAGTGCAGTTAAAATGTTCAAAAAAACTTTGTATCCCAATACTCTAATAACTTCTAATATTATCTTATATTAGAATATTTATATTAAAGTCATTTCAAAACAAGTTGAATAATAATTACTAATAATAAAATCTGAATCAAC
>NW_021500222.1:0-292 GCF_001605985.2 Dendrobium catenatum
TTCAATTCTTTCATGCTTACTCAACTCTAGCTGGTTTGAGTCATTTTATATTTTTTTAAATCTTCCCAACCATGCTATAATTAGCCCCCAACCCATACTTCAACTCAACTTAAACCCTAGTGGTCCCCCATTAAAAATGATTAAATGTCCTTTTTTTCTTTCTTTTTTTTTAAAAATCTTCTTAGCTCAAAGAATATTCCCCAACTATCTATGACACATGGCAAACATCCAAGGCCTCTACCTTAAATCAGCTCATACTGTTAAGATAGTTGCTATTTGCATGCTTTACATT
>NW_021500223.1:0-486 GCF_001605985.2 Dendrobium catenatum
TGTTTTTCTGATTTGAGTTCAAGTTTCAATCATAGTTATTTATGGTCCGAACAAATTCAAGTCATTGATCTACGTCCTTGCTCAAGTTCTTGTTCTTGTAGTATCGTTGAGTTCAAGTCCGAATGCACAAGTTCAAGTTCAAAAAGTCCCCTGAAGTTCACTTGAGTTCGAACCATTCTTTTATTTGGTTTGCATTCGAACTTATTATCGATTGTTTAAGTTTGAATTAAGTCCATTTGATGCTCCAACCAATGTTCAAGCAATGTTAAAGTAAAGATCCAAATGTTCCAAATGCAATCTTGCGTTTACCCGAAATTTCGGCAGCCTTCCGACGTCTCCCCCGTTTAGGAGAAAACTACGGAAAACTGGGCCTCCCCGCCACGCTAGAGAAAAGCGTGCACGGTAGGTGCCCTCGAAGAGGACACCGCGGCCGTAATAATTTTATTTACCCACCACGCCAGAGAAAGGCGTGCATGGGTTGCGGGC
>NW_021500224.1:0-394 GCF_001605985.2 Dendrobium catenatum
CATTACCTTGAAGTTTATTTTGCTTTGGATCAGAATGAGAGAAGGTGTGATTTTAGTAGAGGCAAAATGAGGAAAGGATTCCTCATTTGCTTTTGAGAGAAAGTTTTCATAAGCATTCCTGTGGGGTTTTTTTGCTAACACCTTTTGTCGCTTGCTAGAGGAGGCCATTATCGATTTGGAAGTCGAAAGGGATTGAAAGAGATGTTTGAAGATGTGATTGTTGAGTTAGAAAGCCTTTTAATTTAAAGAAAATGATACGTTCGTCCTGGACAAAAAATATTCGTCTGGACGAAAATTATTGTTCGTCTGGACGAAATAATTTCGTACAGACGATTAAATTCGTCCAAAATGTAACGACTTTTTGTAATCAACACAATTTACGATACGTCCTTTC
>NW_021500225.1:0-234 GCF_001605985.2 Dendrobium catenatum
ATAAACTAGATGTGGCAATCACTTATGTCCTACTCACAGCCTCTATATACCTCGATACCATGTCTAATATTATGCTCATGTTCTCAAATTGGATGATGGTTACTCTTCTTAATGTCAAGAAGTTATGTAATTTTAGCAAGTTACTCGCTGAGCACATTTTTAGAATTAAAAGGGTGTGGCTAAAGAGAAAGTATTGACTGGGAGAGATGCCACAATTGAATCTAATTAATGATT
>NW_021500226.1:0-408 GCF_001605985.2 Dendrobium catenatum
CCGCGGCTGAAGGCCAGCGGTCAGGCCTGACCGCGCGAAACCGCGCGATCCGGACCGTTGATTGGCGGGATCAACGGTCCCGGACGCCCCTAGGGCCTGATCTCGCCGGACCGAAACCCTAAATCCTATTTGGCCTCGTTCTCTCTCGATACTCCATTAAATTTCACGAAATTTTAAACACAGATCATGAACATGAACAGAAATCGTGGGGAATCGTTCGATTGGATTATAAACGACTCTCAGAAAAGCTATTTTAATCTATGTGTTTAAGCTATTCTAAGGGATTGCGCGAGATTTTACCGTCCGATCTTCAAATCTTTGACACGGTTGAGCTTGTAGACTGTCCTCGTAAGTTTTCCTAGTTGAAACCCCGATCAAATGAGGGCTGGATTGGTGGGATCGAAGCCT
>NW_021500227.1:0-254 GCF_001605985.2 Dendrobium catenatum
AAATAGACAAGTTATATAAAAGCTTTTGTTCATCATACGTTGTTTTCTCTTATGATGATGTTTTATAAATCAAATATTAGGTAAGTTTATTCTTGGCTTTATTACTCCATTTGAGAAAACTCATGAGCAGTTCTTATTAAAGATTGATCATCTTAAATTTCATTCGAGTCAAAAACTTAGGACAATTCAAGTTTCTTTATTAAGGTTAACCCATGACATGGTTAACATTCCATTTATCATGTGGCTTTCCCTTA
>NW_021500228.1:0-255 GCF_001605985.2 Dendrobium catenatum
TGAAAAATATAGAATACACAAAGTGTATCAAAAGATAAGCAGTGCGCCAACAAATTGTCAAGAGGCATAAAATGAGCCCACAAAATTTAATGCTTACCATTCTTGTATTTCTTAAAACTTAAGAAAACCCTTGATTTTTTCGATACTTGAGTTTGAAAATCTTGATTTTTGATTCAATAATTCTTGCATTGATCTTCTATTAGATATATTTTGTGGAAAGAGTTTTTGAAAAATGATTGTTTCTTTCTCTAATTT
>NW_021500229.1:0-212 GCF_001605985.2 Dendrobium catenatum
CTTGACTTATTTGGGCTCGGATTGAGTCGAATTTAGTGTCGTTGGGTTCGTATTTTCATGTTGTTCAATTTGACTATAAGTTTGCTGAAATCGGAATTCAGATGGTCCCAATTTTAATTTCTGAAGTTTCCAACTTAATTTTGCAACTTGATTTTGCATCGAGAGTTGTGCCCGGTCAAGATAATTTTTTGAGTACGTATCACAATACAAAG
>NW_021500230.1:0-683 GCF_001605985.2 Dendrobium catenatum
CATAAGCTTTTTCCAACTTCCAAAGTCAAAATTCAATAATAGCATTAATCCAAACTTTTTGATAATTTGCTCCATCTTCAGGTTTCTATCCACTTTGTTGTTGACAACGGGATAACCATCTTGCATATTTAGTGAGAAAAAAGAGAAGAAGAACCTCTCATGACATTCTTCACTTTGAGTTCCTTCTAGGTAGATCTTCCACCGGTCCTAATGCTTGAAGTTCTTTGAACAATGTGTGCTTAGATCCGGGGGACTTACTCTTCTTGGCAAAACAACTTTTTTTCTTTTTTAAGTGAAGTTTTTTTAAAATTCAAACTAATATTTTACAGTGGAGAAGTATCTCTTAATAAGCCAATATTGTTTTTTATTTTGGAACAGTTACTAAATTAATATTAGGATCAGCACTTATGCTAGAAACAACAGCCAAATATGTTAAAGGAGTTGCAACTATCAATTCTGTTAAAGTTTTAATACCATCCTTACCTCTCTCCTGAGAATCTAAATTTTTTAATTCAAAATCTGGTTTGTTAGCTCACTGAATTTTAGCAACCTGATTTGATTCGGTAGGATCTACATCAAGTGAATCTTTACAAACTCCTTCCTTAATAACTTCCACAATTTCAGGAATTTTTAATTCATGATTTGAATTCAAATTATTACTTAAATTAATATCTGCTCCATAA
>NW_021500231.1:0-274 GCF_001605985.2 Dendrobium catenatum
GTACTGAACCATTTGGCAGATCTGCATACCAATCAAACGCTACCCCTGACAGACTACTAACAAACTGTCTGAAAAGCAAAGCATCGCTTCCCCCAGCGTTGCAACAACTGGCTCTAATGTAGGCTATGTGCTGTCTTTCCAAAGTCACTGAAGCATCAGTCATTTACAACAACTGGCGCTATGCCTTCCTCAACTGCAATATCTTGTAACACAGCTTCCTCAATCTGCTCATTATATGATGTTGTTCTTGTTTCAACCATAAAGACATCAACCA
>NW_021500232.1:0-325 GCF_001605985.2 Dendrobium catenatum
CATCATCTAGCAAATGTCTAATAAGAAATAACATGAAAAAAAAATCTTACAATCGACAAAATCTGGAGGCGGAGGAAAATCGGGAGGCGGCGGAAACTCACGGTCGAATTTTGGGAAACCAGTCTCCTTTCATCGGCGACGAAGGTGGTGATCGTCTGCGACGTCCCGTGAACGTCTACAAAGCTCGGCGACGCTGGGGCAACGAGAAAGAGATCGGAGATGCGAGAGAAAGAGCGGAATGAAATGAGCAGCCAGACGGGTTGTGTTCGGAAATAGGGCTTTCGCCGGCGGATTTTCCAGCGTCCCGGACACCGAAACTATTTCC
>NW_021500233.1:0-313 GCF_001605985.2 Dendrobium catenatum
ACGTGGAACATCCATGATGATCAGGTGTATCGGCCAGGATGATTTTCATAAAGGCATCGGCCAGGACAAAAATTTTATCGGCCAAGATGATCAAAATGATTATAATAGAGTTTGATCAGATCGTCCAGGACAATGTTGTATCATCCAGGACGATGAATTTCGGCAAAGTTAGAAATGTCCAGTAGATAGATTTTGAACAGAGATAATCCAATCGTCTAGGACGATAGAAACATCGGCCAGGATGATGTGACAAAATTTGAAAAACCAGGGAAAGATGGAGAAGATCAGAGAGAGTCCACAAACAATAAAACCA
>NW_021500234.1:0-276 GCF_001605985.2 Dendrobium catenatum
GTTTGTTGAGTTTCATTTTGGTGCTTTTTGGCATCAACTGGAAGCTTTTCAACCAAATAACAATCAAAGCTATATTTGGATTTTCCACTATTTTGATATTTGGCTTGGATCAAATTTATTCTAACAAGATAAAGATGCATCTCAAGCAACATGCCAAAAAAGAGATTTTAGAGTTTGACGAATGATATACCTTGACAAGCTAGCGAGGCGATGACGACAGAGATTTGCGGCAAAGGGCTGAATATTTTTTTTTTTTGAGTTTATATATATATATAT
>NW_021500235.1:0-261 GCF_001605985.2 Dendrobium catenatum
TGTACCGAGTTTTTCTCCAACTCGGTACAACTCGGTACAACTCGGTATTTGCTCAGATTTGCTCGGTATTGCTACGGATTTGCTCGGTATTGCTAGGTATTTGCTCGGTATTGCTAGAAAAAAATAGGTACAACTCAGTATTTGCTCAGAATTTGCTCGGTATTGCTAAGGATTTGCTCGGTATTGCTAGTTATTTGCTCGGTATTGCTAGAAAAAACTAGGTACAACTCGGTACAACTCAGTATTTGCACGATATTGCTA
>NW_021500236.1:0-2505 GCF_001605985.2 Dendrobium catenatum
ACGAACTCCATTTTTCACCCTTTTGCAAACAACAGTCGTCTCTTCTTTCCCACGGCAAGTTCGGTAGACAGATAAAAATGCCAGAGATGAATAGTGCAACACCAATATTGGCGTCCCACTGTTCACCCGCAGCCAAATAGCGGAAATTTTGCGGTTCAGTTGGAACTGGCCAGGGACGCCATTCAAGCATTTGGAGTTCGGTTGGAGATGCCCTCACAAAGTCTTTTCAGTTGTTTTTTGTTCCATTTTGAAAAACGTTGAATTCGTTCACCCTACGCAAGCCCACTAGATGTTTGCACTAACCTTTAACTATTCCATTAACCATTTGCTTGTTTTGGGTTAGCTAAAACACAAGACAAAATAAAGGAGTTCAGATACCACTTCATATAAATTTGGCAAGCCATGTTTATTAAATTTTGTTGAAAGAGAACAATTCAGTGGGTTAAATCTTATCAACAAGCTGACAACTTAATAAAATAAGAAACAAATCCAGAAGAACTCAAGAAAATAAGCAACTAGCGGACAACCCAGAGTATAAACAACAAAATAGAGCATCAATATACATCATAGCAATAGAACCACCTAGAAACATGGATCAAGGCCAAAAAACCCATAAAATGCCAAATCATAGCAACAGAGAACAGTAAGACTGAGAAACAGAGCTAGCATCCACCAGTTACCTTAAGTCAATGTAACAGACCGAATCAGCAGAACAAACATAACAACAGCAACAGAGAACCAAATTTTACAATCAGTCGTGTTTTAACAGTTAATTCCCCACTCCATCTCATTTCTCCAAAAGTTATAGTGGGGAATTGCTGGTAGGAAGCAAATCGGAGAAAGAATAATATAACGGAAAAATCACTGGACTAACGAAAAATCTAAAACTTGCCGCAAATAGACCTAGCAGCGCAAACCAAATCAAGTCGTAAATGACAAAAAAGGGAGCAAAATGAAGAAATAAAATCAACAACCACTGCTATCGCATTTCTCGAAACAAATTGACCCAAGAAAATCGCAGGTAAATATACCGAAGACGACGAAGTCTTATGCATCTCCAACCGAAAACCCCATTGTTCACTCGAAAATGGCGGAAAACATCAAAATGCCGCAATTCATCTACAATGGAACTCCATTTCTCAGAGCGAGGACCGTTCACCCGCATGCCATTGGCGTATTTTTTAGCGATTCATTGGAGCAAAAAGTCACTCCATACACTCGAATGCAGTTCGGCTGGAGAAGCGAGGCCGCGTAGAAGTTCGGCTGGAGAAGCGAGGCCGCGTAGAAGGACTAGGGCATCGAAGGGGAAGAGCCAAAGAGGGCGAGACAGCGAGTAGTGATCCGAGGATCGTCAAAATGAACGACCGATGACATATATGGGAGACTCTTCTAATGTGAAAAAGCAATGACACTTGTCACTAGTTAACTTGGCAATTTTGAATTTGGTGTAACAAACCATTCAGGTGATATCGAATCCTGGGAAAATTGTCTGTTATAATTAATAATCACTTTTGTTATGGGCACTACTGTTGGGCCCATGTAGACGATCTGCCCTTCTTTTTTTTTAACAAGATATTTTTCTGTGGCCATCTTTTAAAAAAGTGTTTAACTACACAACAAATTTATTGGCTGATAAAAAAGAGCCATACCCTAGAAACCTCATGACCTTCAATTTCAAATATTTTATGACATCGGATCAATTCGATAGTTAGAAAAAATTATTTTGCAATCGGAGCTTTAAATTATGTGATTAAAAAAAAATAAAGATTATGCATTAGAAGAGGAATATATTTTAGGATTTATTAGTTACTATTTTAAAACTTTTAAAATAATATTATATTAAAAATATATAGAGAGTATGATAATGATGTTAAGTATTGAATTATACTATCTTTATTCATAATTTTTAATAAAATCTTAAAATTTTAATTATTTTATTTTTCTCATAATTAATAATAATAATAAAATAAATTTTATATTCTCTCTCCATCTCTCTGGCTTCTCTCTCTCCCTGTCTCTCTCCCTCTCTCTCTAACTATCTCTCTCTCTCCCTCTCTCTCTCTCTCTCTTGCTCGCTCGCTCTCTCCCTCTCTCACTTGCGAGAGAGAGAGAGGAGAGCGAGGGGAAGAGAGAGCATTGGGGGTAGGAGAGAGAATGAGAGCGGAGGGGAGAGAGAGAGAGAGACCAGAGAGAGATGAGAGAGACGAGAGAGAGAGAGAGAGAGAGAAGAGAAGAGAGATCTAGAGAGAGAGAGCTTGGGAGGGAGTGAGGATAGAAAGCATGAGAAGAGAGAGAGAGAGAGAGAGATGAGAGAGTTGAGAGAGAGGAGAGAGCAGGAGGGAAGAGACGAGAGAGAGAGCTTGGGAAAAGAGAGAGAGAAGAGGTTTGGTGGGGAGAGAGAGAGAGAGAGAAGAGAGAGAATGAGAGAGACGAGAGAGAGAGAGAGAGAAGGAAAGGGGAGAGGAGAGAGAACAAGCGCAGCCGAAGAGAGAGAGAGTCAAGTGA
>NW_021500237.1:0-1296 GCF_001605985.2 Dendrobium catenatum
ATGAACCAAAGTAAATCTGTCACGATCGCAACACAATTGAAATCAAGTATTTGATAGCCAAAACTTCTAAGTTCTAAAAGATTTAAAAAGAGAGAATAGCTTGATTTTGAGTGGGCTCATTTTATGCCTGTTGTCAATTTAGTGGCGCTTTGCGCATCTTTTTATAGATTTTTTAATTTTGGTGTCTTTGCGCTTCTTTTGTTGACATCATTGGCCAAAAAAAATTTTTATTTTTATTTTTACTTGTTACATTCTCTTTTATAACCTCTTAAAACCTTAGTTGTTAATATATCTTCTCAGATATTAGAGAATAGGAGATCTCTCTCTAACATAAGGAAGACTTACCACAAACAGAATTAATAATCAAAGACAAGAGTAACGAGGGATCTTAATGATGTGACAAAAAAACTTTAAACATTATAAATACAAGATAGATTTTCTTAATCAAGCTTAAGAAAAGATATCAATTTCCTAAACAATCTTTAATTTGAGATAGACTTTTGATTAGAAAAAAAAACTACGCCACTAAAATAGGTTAGCGAAAGAGACACAATCACAAAATATTTTTACAATCTAGGAGATTAAGGGATGAAAACCACATTGACTACAAATTTAAAAAAAAAAAGCATGAAATATGTTATCATTTCAGCGATGATATTGAAAACTAAGTAAGGGAAGGTAAAAAGCAAAAGAAAGTAAAACACTAAAAAAATAAAATAAAAAAAACCAAAACAAAAGAAAGTAATTAAAAGATCAAGTTTCATGCAGTTAGGTCAATCACACCCAATCTGGTCCTTAAAGAACTAAAAGTGTCGAAGGCCAGTGGTTTAGTAAAGATGTCAGTCAATTGATTTTCAGTTGTCAAATGGTGTAACTCAATGTCTCCCTTAGTCACATGATCTCTAATTAAGTGATGCCTAATGTCAATGTGCTTAGTACTTGAGTGTTGGATAGGATTCTTAGATATGCATATGGCACTAGTGTTGTCACAAAAGATTGAGATGGTGCCTATAGTAATCCTAAATCCAATACCTGTTATTTCAACCAAAGGACTAGGGCCACACAACTTCCAAGAGAGATGTACTCAGCTTCAGCAGTGGAAAGTGCAACAGAGTTTTGCTTCCTACTAAACCAAGAGACCAAAGACTGTCCAATGAATTGACAAGTTCCTAAAGTGATTTTTCTATCCACCTTGTATCCTACAAAATCAGAGTCAGAAAATCTAATAATCTCAAAAGAACTGCTGTGTCTAGGGTACAAAATCCCTAAGCCTTGTGTCCCCAAAAGGTATCTAAA
>NW_021500238.1:0-203 GCF_001605985.2 Dendrobium catenatum
GTTAATTTCTTCCATTTAAGTGTCAAATAATTCAAATTTAATTGAGTTGATTGAGAATCATAATTTTCCTCCTAGTGCATGCATGATTTCAAGTTTCTTAAAAATCATCTAATCATTATTAAGATGTATAATCATAACATTTAATGATAAATTTAAATTATAAAGATTTTAAAATTATTTGGGATTTCCCTAATGATAATATT
>NW_021500239.1:0-279 GCF_001605985.2 Dendrobium catenatum
GTGCACTAACTAATCTCCTGCCTTATACTTGTATATGATTGCACTTGTCGTATTCTCCATACATTTTGTTATGGTCTTTGATCTTTTCAGTACATCTGCAACTGCTACATGTAGATAGGTAAGATGTCTTCATTTATAGGCTGAAATTGACTTCAGGATACTGCATTTACTGAAGTCCTCCTGCATCTAACCATAAGTGACATATTATACATACATCCATATTTGTAAAGAGAATGTATGTATTGCAGATCTTTGTGTTGAATCGTTGCTGATCATACG
>NW_021500240.1:0-1109 GCF_001605985.2 Dendrobium catenatum
TTCAACATGCATAATTATATGCAAGAAAGAACTTTAACTCATATGCTTTCTCATGGAAAGAAATCAAACATGTAAAGAAATTACAACCATACATATACAATGGAAATAGAAAAATTAAATTTTGCTTATAATTCAATTTGTATACAATTAACAAAACAATTATTCTCAAGATGAATAAAATCATATGAATATCAAAATGAATTTCTCAAAAACACATTTCCAAAAGAATATGAATGAATGACTTACGCCTTAAAGATAATTTTTTAGTAGCGCTAAGTTTGAAAGATATTCAAAAAAAATGGGAATTATTTATATTGCTTATTCAAATATACATATGAACCATTCCAATATATCAGCAATGACACTAGAATGAACATT
This sequence comes from Dendrobium catenatum, assembly GCF_001605985.2. Lineage (NCBI taxonomy): Eukaryota > Viridiplantae > Streptophyta > Magnoliopsida > Asparagales > Orchidaceae > Dendrobium > Dendrobium catenatum. The sequence continues at coordinate 379 of NW_021500240.1, forward strand.
AACTTCAAAGAAAAGTTACCCTTCATTAATTAATTTTGAATTTGCATGCATTATTAAACCATGAATATACATTTAAATGCTTTCCATCTTTAGGAATATTATATTAAATATTAAAGCATGAGTGTAATTTATCTCACATTAGTCATCTACCATTATCATTTGTTTATTTTATGAATGAAATGTATATGGTTATAATAACTTGATATTTGATTGCAATCCCATGCTTAATCATGAATAGAATTTTATGAATATCTTTGGGTGAGTTTCGATAATGCACATTTAAAAGAATTAAAATTATATAAGTACATATTGCTTAACCACGAATGTCATGCCAAGATATATTCAAATCATCACAACTATGAATAAGAAATTTTCTAATAACAAATTGTCAATAGAGAACCTATGTTTAGCATTTAAAATGATTTTTAGAAATATTGAAAATCGTGTGATTTATGTTTATTCGAATATTCTCATTTAAAAAAGGAAAGTATCATTAGCTCACTAGTTTAATACTAAATCAACTTTATGATCGCTAATTCTATGAACTTTAAGTCATTAAAGAATTACATACCTAAACAGATCTTTTTTTTTTTAATTATTGTATGAATAAATGGAGGAAGTATTAAATGTTGACCTCGATTTCGGATCGAGTGTGCTCGAGCTCGTTCGGTCGATCCAATTGAACCCCGTCGAACCCAATTCGAGCTCGAATCGACCCGCCTCGAGCCGGA
>NW_021500241.1:0-425 GCF_001605985.2 Dendrobium catenatum
AGATATTAAGTCTAGATTGCTTAACCTCATTAGTCCCATCATATATTATATAAAGTCTAACCCATATGTCCTTTCCACTCTTGCAAGTTAAAACCCGCATGTAATCTTCTGATTTAAGTGCACAAAAAAAAAAAAAACTGTTCAATCATTTGGCATTTAATTATGCTAAATCACGTTCATCTACTGTCCAATCCACAAAAGGTGTTTCAACTCTAACTCCGTTAACTAGTGTAGTTGGTTTTGTATATCCTTCATGAACTAAGATCCACATACGATAATCAAGCGACTATAAAAATGTAGACATGCATGTTTTCTAAAAATCAAAAGGAATATTGTCGAATAATGGAGGTCTAGTTATAGAGTAACCCTCAGGTGTATTTCGATTTCAAAATATAGCCATCTACGTTAATCAAAAAGTAGTCTAA
>NW_021500242.1:0-441 GCF_001605985.2 Dendrobium catenatum
CCTACCGCCTATGGTCCTTCTGTCCTCTGTCGCCTACTACGGTCCGTCCGACCTCCATCACCAGACAACGGTCTTTCAGACCCCAATCTCCTACCGCCTACGGTCCTTAAGGCCTTCGTCGCCTACTATGGTCCTTCCGACCTCTATCACCAGACAACGGCCTTTCAGACCCCAGTCTCATACCGCCTACGATCCTTCTGAACTCTATCGCCTACTACGGTCCGTCCGACCTCCATCACCAGACAACGGTCTTTCAGACCCCATTTTTCTATCGACTACAGTCCTTCAGGCCTTCGTCGCCTACTATGGTCCTTCCGACCTCCATCAACAGACAACGGCCTTTCTGACCCCGGTCTCCTGCCGACTACGGTCTCCTGCCGACTACGGTCCTTCAGGACAAACAAGCCTGTATATGTAACTCCTACCATGTAATGTAATCTA
>NW_021500243.1:0-821 GCF_001605985.2 Dendrobium catenatum
TCAATTTAATCCACTTTTGCATTCGTGAATGGTCTCATCAATAAATCCCATCGTTAACATTAAGATTAGCTACTACAAGGAACCCTTCACTCAACTCTTCCTATTACTAGGCTTTAACGGAGAAGAATTAACAAGATTGTCGTGAATCAACATATAACCACAAGTAGTAAGTGCACTAGGAAGATAAGAGAGTTTGGAGGGAGAGTTTACCCAAAGAAGGGGAGTTACGATTTTCCGGTGTGGTCGATTTTGAGCTTGGAGAAGAGTGAACAGCAACTTCAGGGTTGGAAGCCTTCACGATGGCGATCAGAGACCTTTTGGACAGCGGGAAAGTCATGGAAGGTAAACCAAAATGGCTGGACAGCAGCTAGGAATGTCTCAGACAGCGGCAATGAAGGTCGGGACAGCAATTTGGCACTTGAAATATTTCTGGACAGCAACTTCGCAGACCTGGACAGCAGTTTCAGCACTTGGAAACTCCAAAGAAATAGAATATATGAAGCTTCGGCGGCGATTTGGGTGCTGGAGAGGAAGTGGACGGCGACCAAGAACCATCTTGGTGTTGTGGGCAGCAATCTGAACCTTCAAGACAGCACACGAAGATTCCCCGACCGGCTGAACAGCAGGGAGAGAAGCATAATTTCTCCGGACAGCAATTGGCAGAGTCTGGACAGCAGCTTTCAAGGCTCCAATATTCAGGTTCAGCTTATGGAACCTGTCCAGGGATCTGGACAATAAACTAGAGAGGGGATTTTCAGTGATTTCCTCTTGTTGGATGCACAGGCACTTGGATAATGAAGTGGAAAAGTAGGCGGGCAGCT
>NW_021500244.1:0-277 GCF_001605985.2 Dendrobium catenatum
GTGCATGCATCCGGCGGGTCCTATGTGGCGACCGCGCTGGAACATCAATAATTTTCCACCCATGATTCCGATTCGGTATTATGACCCCATTCCGGAAAGCTTATTCTGAGACGGACGGAGCGCCGATGCGCTATAGGCCCATCGGTCGGCCTCGCGCAGCCAAAAAATGCATTTTTGATCCTCTACGGTCCGTCGGAATGAAGATGCGTCAATATCATCTCTCCACGGCGTGAGCTTAAGATTAATTTGAGACCATATTACTGCGGGTGCGACCATA
>NW_021500245.1:0-269 GCF_001605985.2 Dendrobium catenatum
AAATGGAGGCAATAATAAGCATTTTCCCGTGAATAACACTAATTTTAAGGACATGTCTTTTCAGATTTAGTACTACCTTTATAAAAAGACTTAGTATAGTTTAGCAAACAAAACTATTTGTTCCAACAAACATAAAAGCAGCCATGGCACCAAACCCTACAAAAAAGTAGGGCACGATTTCTGCTCTTAAATTCACCTGTGTATGAGAGAAATAACAATTTTCTAAATCCACTTGTCAGAAAGCAAACAATAAAAACAAAATAAATCAT
>NW_021500246.1:0-323 GCF_001605985.2 Dendrobium catenatum
TCAAGGGCATGGCTCGCAATGTCGTGATCAAATAATACAGAATTGTCATTGCTGGTGCGATAAAAGGGAAGCCCAAGTCTTCCAATCAAGGGTGCCAACGGATTTTCATTGGAGACACCGTGCAACCAGGATGCACCCATGTCAACAGGAGACCCAAAAGAGTAATCAGTGTGCACACGACCACCAACTCTATCCTCAGATCCAAAAATGACCACCTGAAAGGATGCGTTCTTAAGAGTACGGGCGGAGGCAAAGCCTGCAAATCCTGCACTAATGACAATAACATAAGGAAGGGATGGCTATCTTCTCTCATTGTCAAGAAA
>NW_021500247.1:0-205 GCF_001605985.2 Dendrobium catenatum
GAGCTTCGACGTCCGAAAATAGGGGGGCAACTGATACATCATCATGAAATTATCTTGATTGGGCACGAATCTCGAAGCAAAATCAAGTTGGAAATTTCAAAAATTAATTTTGGGATCATCAGAAACTCCGATTTCAGATAAGAGAAATGGTCTAGCATTTATTAGACATCAAGATTTTTACGTGGAAAACCCTTGAAAAGGGGGA
>NW_021500248.1:0-624 GCF_001605985.2 Dendrobium catenatum
GAAAATTAGATTTATGATGTGACAACTTAAGCTGTAAATTATTCAACAACTGTAAATCAGTTAGATGTTAATCATGAACCTGTATTGTGTGATAAGGGAAATATGTTTAAAGTTCTATATTCAACTGATGAAGATGATAATTTGATTACTGATACCAAAGAATTGGATAAAGAAGATAAAGAAAATAGAGATGACAACAATGATAAAGAAGATGGATAAATAATTGAAGATGTAATAGTGGGTGCTATTCCTCCTACCATAGTATCTGATTCAAATCTTAATGTGACAAAATTCAAACTACAAAAAGAATTGAAGTCCTTGGGTAATGTCAGTTTACCTTCTAAAAATAGGAAAGGTGATTTGAATAAAAGGAGAGGCTGTGGGTCTTTACCCACTTCTAATCTAAATGAGATCATTAATATTTTGGAACTGTAGGGGGGGCAAGGAAAATTGAGGCTTCCCGTTACTTGAAAGAAATTGTTAATGACAATGATGCTATTTTTGTGGGTCTTCTTGAAATCAAAATTTCTTCTATAGATCCTTTGGAATTCAAAAGATTTATAGGAAACATGTGGGATTTATTTTTATTTATGGCTAGAGGATTATCTGGTGGTATAATGGTAT
>NW_021500249.1:0-227 GCF_001605985.2 Dendrobium catenatum
ACATCAAGAATACATGTTTGAAGACTGATAGAACATTTCAATACATTGTATTCTCTCTGTCCTCAGACTGGATGATAGATTGACTTTTGTAATCTATCTAAACTCTAGTGAAACTATTTCAACTAGACAAAGCCCTCTATTTTTTCTTTCTCATGATTTTACATATAAAAATCTTGATATTTTCTTTCATCTGTTATTATGATTTTCAATGCAAATTTGTGAGTCTA
>NW_021500250.1:0-834 GCF_001605985.2 Dendrobium catenatum
AGAGCTAGAGAGGAGTAAGAAGAAAAATCTGAAATTTTGAATTTCAGATTTTCTAAGCTTGAAAAGAGAGGTTATTTCATCATTAAATTCTCCTCAATCAAATTAAAAAGGGGGCAGCCATTAAGGGGGTAAATTAGGGGGTAATTAGTAGATGATGAGGTGGCAAAGAGAGAAACGACTATGTGTTGGGGCCGGCCAAACAAAGGAAGAAAGAGGGGAAATTTTCTTAAGTAGTGGGGCCCATGTGATTAATTAAAACCTAATTTGAATTTCAGGTTTTAATCAATTAGAAGGAATTCAAAATTTGAAAATAAAACTGATAAGATTTCATTTAATCTCTCCCTAAATATAAGGAATTAATTTAGGAAGGATTAATGAGAGAATTAATGCACAAAATTTGAATTTTCCTTGGGCTAGGTGGCGGGATTGCCTGGACAGAGGAGGGGGGAACGGGCTAAGGGTTTCGGTGGACTGGAGGGGGCGGTCGGCTGGCACAGCGGGGAGGCGGGAGTGCGGGTGAGGGAGTTCGGGCGGAACAGGGTAGGGGATTTCGGGATTTTGACTGCAGGGGAGGAAACGGGTGTATGGAGGGTATGGAGGGATTGGTAGGGAAGAGAAAAAAAAACAGTGAACTTACAAGGAAAAACCAAGAGCTCGCCGGAGCGGGCTGTTGGGTATTGCGGTCGGAGCCTCACCTAGGCCTCCTCTCTCTTTTCTCTCAAGCTCTTAAGCAAGACGACAAAAGGAATTCAGAAAATTTTCATTAATCAATTATCATCCTCATACATGAAGAAGAGACCCTTTTATAAAAGGTCTCAAACATGAAAAGAAAAA
>NW_021500251.1:0-278 GCF_001605985.2 Dendrobium catenatum
TTGACTTTCTGGCTTAAGTCCGCTCTTATGGCAGCCATCCAGTTTAAATCTGTCTTTAGGTCTAAGTCCGCTTTTATGGCATCCTATTGACTTTCTTGCTTAAGTCCGCTCTTACGGCAGCCATCCAGTTTAAATCCGTCTTTAGGTCTAAGTCCGCTTTTACGGCATCTTATTGACTTTCTGGCTTAAGTCCGCTCTTACGGCAACCAACCTGATTAAATTCGTCTTTAGGTCTAAGTCTGCTTTTACGGCATCCTATTGACTTTCTGGCTTAAGTC
>NW_021500252.1:0-314 GCF_001605985.2 Dendrobium catenatum
ATGATTGGAACTCAACCATCCACTAATCCACTCCCCCGTGATTGCTCTTCACATATGGGGCCCATGTCTAAAATTTCATAAAATAGTAGGTCTCTCAAAAATTAGGGGATTTAATTATAGGTAGTTTTAAAATAGTTTAAAAGTACTTATAAATAGAAATATACTTTTAGAAGATAAAGTAATTAAAAATAAGTCAATTCATAATATATAAGAATAGGGAGATCCACTGACCACCCAATCGAGGTTTCAACACGATTTGAAAATAGTTTGTTTCCTCAAAATAAATATCATATTGATTATAAAAATAATATCAA
>NW_021500253.1:0-1888 GCF_001605985.2 Dendrobium catenatum
CTCTTCAGCTAGAATTCACACTTGGAGAACTTAGCATACAACTGATGTTGTCTCAAAGTCTCCAACACAATGCTCAAATGGCTGGCATGATCTTCCTCAGAAGTAGAATACACCAAAATATCATCGATGAAGACGATTACAAACTGATGTAGATACTCCTTTAACACTATGTTCATCAGATCCATGAAAACAGCTGGTGCGTTGGTTACCCCAAAAGGCATAACCAAAAATTCATAGTGCCCGTATCTAGTACTGAAAGTTGTCTTCAACACATCAGCTTCCTTCACCTTCACCTGATAGTATCCAGATCTCAAATCAATATTTGAAAATACAGAAGAACCAAAAAGCTGATCAAATAAGTCATCAATTCGTGGTAATGGATACTTGTTCTTGATCGTGACCTTATTCAAATCTATGTAATCAACACACATACGGAGTGTTCCATCCTTCTTCTTCAAAAACAGTACAGGTGCTCCCCAAGGAGAAACACTAGGACGAACAAATCCTCTATCCACCAACTCCTGGAGCTGAACTTTCAGCTCAGAAAGCTCTTTCGGTGCCATCCTGTATGGAGCTTTTGATACTGGAGTTGTACCCAAAAAAACATCAATACATAACTCAATATCTCTATCCGGAGGCAAACCAATCAACTCCTCAAAAAATACATCAGAGAACTCCCGTAAAACCGATATATCAGAAATAGAACCCACATCTATGTTCATATCCTGTACAAAAGCCAAAAATACTGGGCAACCCTTCTTCCACATTATTCTGACTTCTACCATAGAAATCAGACAGGATAGAACACCTCATAATCCTTGGAATACACATCTATCACTATCCATAAGCAAGCTCACTTGCTTTTTCAAACAGTCAATCTGAGACTCATACAGACTCAACCAATCCATAACCAAGATCACGTCATACGAGGAAATCGATAACAAAATCAAACTTGACTTTCACTTCTTGCCAGAAATATCAATATCACAAAAGCAAAACTTCCGGGCGATCAAATTGCTTCCAGCCGGCAAAATAACGAAAAGAGAAACTGGTAAAGTCACAAAATCCAAATGCAAAACGTCGAAGCAACGCTCTAAAATAAAGGAATGACTCGCTCCAAAATCAAACAAAACACGTTAGGGATGATCAGAAATATAAATCGTACCTGTCACCACATCTGGAGCATCTCGAGCCTTCTGCTGATTCAAACTGTATACTCATGGCTAAACTGGAGCTGGAGCTACTGAACCACTAGACTCCCGCTTACTACCAGTAGGTGGTCTCCATGCCACAGAACTCGACCCACCACCTCTACTAGAGGATCCTTCAGTCACAGTACATGGAGGAACAGTCCTCGGCTGTCCTGCTAAACCAACAGGTCTACTATCAGATTGAAACTCATATCGTCTATCAAATCCAGTCTGTGGACACTCTGCATTCTGATGTCCTGGATGACCACATCTAAAGCACTATCCAGTCATCCTGTAGCATTGGCTAAAATGTCATCATCCACAACTTTGGCACACAGGTGCCCCACTGACAGATCCAAAACTGGTCGTACTGGTAGCGGTAGTACCATAAACTGTAGTGGATCCCGACTGTCCACTCCTCTTGGGGTCTCCATAAATAAATTTCCTCTTGCCAGAGGAATCATTATTAGAAGCATCACCCCCGAACCTCTTCCTACTTGCAGTCCACCGCTGCTGAGTAGCCATCAAATTGTTCTTTATCAGACGAGCTCTCTCCACAAGCTCAGAGAAATCAGAAATATGAAACGGTACCAAGGGCTTCCTCAGACTATCTCGTTGTCCCCTCAAAAATCTATAGCACTTCTCAGCCGAAGTACTCACTAACTGCGGAGCATATCGGGCTAAAGCAGTAAACTCTG
>NW_021500254.1:0-517 GCF_001605985.2 Dendrobium catenatum
AATATTGAAATCATAAATTTATAGAGTGAATTATAATAAATTTATAGTTATTAGAGTCTCAATTAGATTATGATTGCTAACTTTCACGTTGGGGTTTGAATGATTGCGACTGACACTTGTCGTTGTTCACTATTGAGAGTTGATGTATGTCGATAATGATTAGATTGAATAGAAGGTAAGTTAGAAAGTTGTTTTAGAAATCAGTAAAAAAGTTATCCTAAACAAAGCCTTTATATCTCTAATAGTTTGCAATGTTTGTTTGGTACAAATATCATGGTTTAAAAAATTTAGGGTTTAGGGTACAAATATCAATGTTTGTTTGGTACAAATATCTGCAAATGCTGCTTTAGAAAGCTGTCTCAAGCAAAGTCTAAGCCTTCGTTTGGGACGGATTTCTTGCTGCTTCTTAAAGCAGTTTTCTAGTAGAAAAAATTTAATTTTTTAACTAGAAAACTGCTTTAAGAAGCAGTAGTAAAGCCGTTCAAAATAAAGCCTAAGGCTTCGTTTGGGACGGCTT
>NW_021500255.1:0-337 GCF_001605985.2 Dendrobium catenatum
GAAGGAAGCTGATGTGGTGAAGACAGCTTTCAGTACTCGGTACGGGCACTACGAGTTCTTGGTTATGCCTTTTGGGGTAACCAATGCGCCCGCGATTTTCATGGATCTGATGAACCGAGTATTCAGGGAGTATTTGGATCAGTTCGTGATCGTCTTCATTGACGATATTCTGGTGTATTCTGCTTCTGAGGATGATCATGCCAGACATTTGAGGATTGTATTGGAGACTTTGAGGCGGCATCAGCTGTATGCCAAGTTCTCCAAGTGTGAATTCTGGCTGAGAAGCATTTCATTTCTGGCGCATGTGATTAGCGGAGAAGGCATTTCTGTTGATCCC
>NW_021500256.1:0-247 GCF_001605985.2 Dendrobium catenatum
TAATGACTATATATGCTATAAAATATATGGTTAAAAAAAAGTATTAAGATGTTGGTTGATAAGTTCATGTGAAAATCAACATCTGAAAACAATTGAACACATAATATTAATATTGGTTGATGAAGTCCTCATATCCTTTTATTTATATTTTTCTCTCTTTATTTTTATATATAAATTTCAAGCTGTAGCATCTCTTCTTCAATTTTTATAGACTTATTGTCCAAGTCTCCATTATCACGACTTCAAT
>NW_021500257.1:0-443 GCF_001605985.2 Dendrobium catenatum
TTTTGATCGGAAGCAAGAACGGGAGCTCGCTGGCTGTAAGGTAACTTTCTCCCTTTCGCACGCTTCTTCGGATAAATCCTGCTCGGATTTACTAAATCCGGCTACCCCTCCGATTTACTAAATCCCGGATTTAAGCTGTAAATTTGTAAATCCGGGAGTAATGCCCGCACAAAAACTGTTTGGCTGGATTTAGTGTAAATCCGACTTAAATCCCGTTGTAAATCCGATACCAAACAGCTTCTTACTTTTACATAACCATCGCATATATTACTCATTAGCAAAATCATAAATCAAACATGCAGTGAAATACTGAAATAGTGAAATGTCTCTAAGGCTTAAAAACGTTGCTCTAAACAGTTGCCAATTCAAACAAAAAACAAAGATTCTCTCCATGAAATGACCCAAAGGCGTGCCAATCCAAAAAAAAAAAAAACAAAGATTTT
>NW_021500258.1:0-322 GCF_001605985.2 Dendrobium catenatum
CCAATGATGGTGGTAAATCCAATGATCATGGTAGGAATATGTTTGGTTTATGCTTGCCTTGGGTTTGCCGGTTTTGGGGTCCAACTTGTCCTTTGGGGCTATTTTCTGATTTCGGGTGGGCCTTGACTGCTTTCGGTTTGAGCTTTAATTGTTGAAATTCTAGTGATGCCAGCTCATTATTATCAAGTAGTGGTGTAGCTCATTATGAGCTGATGTTTAGCTCTGAAATTAGAGAAGTGTGCAAGCTTTTCGGTGAGTGGAACTTGCCTTTTCCTCTTCTTGTTACCTCTTGAGCTGCTGCGGTTTTTTGCTGGTTTTCCTC
>NW_021500259.1:0-226 GCF_001605985.2 Dendrobium catenatum
AGTTAGCCGTTGGAGGTTTTATTTCATGGTTCTAATATCCCCTGTCAAGCTAAAGGTTCGTCCTGAATATTTAGCTTGGAGCGTAATTCCTTGAACCTGGATGTGGATAATGGCTTCGTTAAGATGTCGGCTAACTGATAGGTAGTGCTGACTGGTAGAAGCCGAATTACTTGATTGTTGATATGATCACGGATGAACCTATGGTCGATCTCGATGTGCTTCGTTC
>NW_021500260.1:0-237 GCF_001605985.2 Dendrobium catenatum
GAATCAATAAAAAACACAAGGATCAACGAGGAAGGTAAGAGAAGAGGTAAGAGTTCACCCTTTGTTAAGATTCAACCTTCTCGCAAGCTTGGACAGCAGTGGGTGGCTTCTTGGACGGCTCGGACAGCAACAAATCTAAGCTCGAACCTTCGTACAGCAAGTAGCAAACCTGTGATAGCGATTCTGATAGGAAACACTTGCACTTGGATTTCCAAGTGTTTCTCACCAAAATCGGTT
>NW_021500261.1:0-258 GCF_001605985.2 Dendrobium catenatum
CGTGCCCGATCAAGATAATTTTTGCATGATGTATCAAGGGAAAATCATCAACTTGCGATTTTTACGATTTTTACAATTTCTGATTGCAAGTGCAAACGTTAATTTAATTGGTGGAATAATAAATTATCGTTTTGTAAATATGAATTTATTATTTATGACCCTTTAGATTTACTTTTTTTATTTGAAATATTAGAATTGTATGAAAGAAGGGATGTTCACTCTCATCTCCTTTAGTTTTTTTTTTTTTTTTTTTTTTTT
>NW_021500262.1:0-378 GCF_001605985.2 Dendrobium catenatum
TAATAGATAAACCACTTTGATTATAAAAGTTAACCAATAAATTCAGTAATAAAGACACATTGTTTATAGAACTATTAGTAAATAAAATAAAATCATCAGCAAAACTAAGATGTGAAATGGGAAATCCTCTAATAGTACAAAAATTTAACTTCGGATTTCTCAAATATAAATCATTTAAGCCTCTAGAAAGATATTCCATAGCAATAATGAAGAAGACAGGAGACATAGTATCACCTTGTCTTAAACCTTTGGATGATTTGAAAAAACCATTGTGCTTGCCATTGATGATAACAGAGAAATGACAGTTTTCAATGCTATTCTTGATCAGAGAAATGAAAAAGTTGTTAAAGCCAAAAAGATAAAGAACCTTGTAGAGAA
>NW_021500263.1:0-338 GCF_001605985.2 Dendrobium catenatum
ACTCATAATTCAAGATCATCCCTCACAATGATACAAATCTCATCCTTCATTAATATCCTACTTATAGAAAAAGGACAATTTCATGAAGTATAATCATACTACAAAAGCAAAAAATGAACATCAACAAAACTGATTAAACAAAATGAAGAATAAAAACCAATAGCTCGAGGATGTTTTCCGTACTTCCTTCACCACTAGTTAATCGAACAAGCTGAAGCCCATGCCATCATCAGACTCTTCCTTCTCTTCCACTTTCTCTTCTTTTTTAGGCTCGGCGGCTGCAGGGGTAACAGCACCACCACCACCGCTTCCAACAGGTGCAGCCACTGCAACAGCAC
>NW_021500264.1:0-314 GCF_001605985.2 Dendrobium catenatum
GAAAAAATTATATTAATATGCATGTTTAATTACAAATTAAATAAAGAATAATTATATAATATCTTTTAATATTAGTAAACCTTTAAAAAAAATCTTAAGTTTTACTTTTTTTATCTTATGTATATAAAGATTAGATCTCATATGAAAACTATCTAAATCTTTTTGATTTAACGATTCATATATTGTATGAAATAAAAAAATATGACTTCTAATTTAGATCGGGTCTGTGGCCGAGTAGTCGACGGAAAAAATTTCTTACATCTCATCCGGGCTCGAATCCCCTAACTCTCCCAAAAAAGAAAAAGAGAGAAACA
>NW_021500265.1:0-207 GCF_001605985.2 Dendrobium catenatum
TTTTGAATGATTTAAGATGGGTTTTTTTTTTTTTACGAAATCCAAAACCCAACGGACAGAGTTTTCCCTTGCCCGAAGGCTTATGGAATTGTGAAAAAAAAACCCAAGTAAAGTAAATAGTCTAACCCTCCTTATTCCTAAAAATTTAAGGGGAGTAAAGGGGTTAAGAATAAAATACTTCGAACTTTCTTAAAGTCAAAAATTTTC
>NW_021500266.1:0-264 GCF_001605985.2 Dendrobium catenatum
TTTATATACAATTATATATCTATATATTTATATGTATGTAGCTATAACCAGTTTATCAAATACCCATCACCAAGAAGTTAAACACCAACCTATGAAAATCTAGTGATTTCCTATAAAGTTGTCACTTTGGGGATCTGTCGACCCAGCTAGCTAATATCCAATAGGGATAGGAGGATGTGTCCCCATGGCTCCCCCTTGAATTTACAATCGATGTTGGTGTTGGTAGCGTGCATCAATCAATCTTATAATTATTGATGTGCATCA
>NW_021500267.1:0-269 GCF_001605985.2 Dendrobium catenatum
CTTCGTCCTTGGGAGGTTCTTGGGAGGTCTACTTCACCAAAAGGTCTGGGTTCTCTGCCCACTTCAGGAGGAAGCAAAAGGAGTCTGTTCTTTGCCGCACCGAGGTTGGTAAAAAGAAGTCTGTTGTAAAGGCTTCTCCTCCTAGCTGTGAAAGCCAAAGGAGAGACACTTAGTTAGTCCAATACTCGGAGGGTGCCTCCGAGGAGTGGACGTAGGTCAAGGATTGATTGATCCACTATAAATCCGGGGTGATCTTTCTTTGTTTTGCT
>NW_021500268.1:0-333 GCF_001605985.2 Dendrobium catenatum
ATATCGCATGCGCCACGCACTCTTCCGGAAGCCTTTGGATATCGCTGCAGAGGGCGCAGCTTCCTCCACCTTCCTCCATCTCTGTCTCTCTCTCTCTCTCTCTCTCTCTCTCTCTCCCTCTCTTCGCTCTTTCGAGGTAAAGGCCAAAGAAGGCAACGAGTCAAGAAGGCGAGCATTCTTGCCGTCGGATTCGGGAATGGTACGGATATAACGGCAACCGACGTACGAGTTGAAATACTTTTTTTTATTTAAATTTATTAATTTTATTATAATTGTATTAAATGCACATAAATAAAATTAATAGTATAAATATTTTAATTATTTAATCACTAT
>NW_021500269.1:0-301 GCF_001605985.2 Dendrobium catenatum
CAGGGAAATAAGACGAGTGGGACGGAGGATGGGCAAATTGGCTCACGATTCAAAAATTTAGGGCAAAAAGTTTTTTTGAGGGGGGACAAAAGCTGAAAATACACCTCCATGAAAATGCCCACCCTCACTTGAGCGTGGGTCCGCCAGTGGCTGTTAGAATCTTTGATTAGAAGTAAAAGGTTGTTAAGTATTCTAAAAGTACTTAGCTATGTATTGGCCATTAAACATTTTGTATTAGCTGTGTATTGGTTAGTAAACTGTGTACTATAATATACGGGTATGTTTTGGTTGATATACAACT
>NW_021500270.1:0-890 GCF_001605985.2 Dendrobium catenatum
TGTAGACTGTCCACTCTCCTAGTTGCAGAAGAAACCAAGAGCTTCCAACGTCTAGATTGCGCGAAAAATGACTTGGAAGATCCAAGCTCTCGGGTCGCCGGAATCTCGCCACCGACGGCCTGGGGTGGCCGGGATCTGATCGAGAATGAAAGTGGGAGTCTTTAGGAGTCCTTCAGAGAAATCTCAGAGCAAAAGGAGTCCTAGAGCACGAGCAAGATAAAAAAGTCCTTCTCTAAACCTAATTTTGGCTATTTAAACATCTCAACCTTATCACCAACGGCTTGGATCGAATTGGGAGACTATTTGGAGGGAAATCAAGGCTCCCCAGCCGTGGTTTTCAATTCAAATCCAAAGGAGATCAATTAGGCATTGAATGGGCATTAAATTGACCCTTAATAGGTTATTTCAACCTATTTAAGACATGATTTGACCAAGTCAACGATTGACTTGGTCAAATCAGTCAAGAGGGTCAAAGGAGAGGTGGGTTCGAGCCAAGAATGAGATTGGATTTGATTTGGGCTTTTAATGGGCTTAATGGGTCAAATTGTCCCATTAAGGGTTGGGTTGACCAGGTCAAGGGTTGACCTAGTCAACTCAATCCATGGGACCCAGTGAGATGACAAAATCAAGGTCAACAACAACAGAAAATCTTCCAAGTTATAAATCATCAGATGACACACCAAAAACAACAGACTCAAGAAACAAAAAAGATTACAAACTGACTCAGACCTAGTCTACCCAATCTTGAGCTGGTTCCAAATTACAGTCAGATCGTGTGTACCTGAAACGTTAGCACATAAGGCAATCATAGAGAAATAAGGAATGTTTGTTATCATCAAAATCAAAAACCATTGATCCGCAACAATCTCCCCCTTTTTGATGATGGCAAA
>NW_021500271.1:0-263 GCF_001605985.2 Dendrobium catenatum
TTATACAATTATAAAAATAAAATTTTTATTAAAAATTCAAATTCATGTTTTAAAAACATTCCTAATGTCCTTAGGAAAGAATTAAAATTTTGTGAAAACTCTAAGTTTCCAATTATCAAAATTTGCTCATCAAACCTTCATTTCTATTGTTAAAAAACTCTCCTAATCCTTCTCTACTCATTTCTTAAAGAAAATTTGGAAGAAAATGAGAATTTGGAAAAAACCGTAGAAATTTCTTTTCCAAAATACTTGAGATCTAGAGA
>NW_021500272.1:0-590 GCF_001605985.2 Dendrobium catenatum
CTAGCATATGAGCCCATTAATTAAGATTTCACCCATTTTTTTAGAGTCAAGATTTTATTCATTTATCCTAATACCACTATTGATGTAAAACATAGTTCATGAATATTTTTTATGTTATTTTGTGTTTTTATTTTTGCATGATTGTATTTTTGTTTTAGTAATGTAGTATGGTGTATTAAATGCTGTAATAGTTTACCATGCAATCATGCAAAAGGTTGATATGCAAGCTAGTTAATTCTAGTTCATCTAAGCAAATTAAACTCAAAAGCTTCAACCTCATCTTTGCTACATCGCCTTTACAAGTCAATGTAGTATGGTGTTTTTAAATATATTTGAGAGTTTTCTCTTATTTGAATTTTTCTTGGTGACTTTTTCTTGAGATCGATTTGGTGGCTCTCCTATCCCTCTTCTTTTGGTGAGGCTGGGTTTATCTTATATTATATTAGAATTTTACCCTATTTTTTCATTCATCCCCTCTTGTATTTTGGAGTTCCTTTAACTCCGTGCAAAAGAATTCTATTTCATTGTAAGCTTCCTCAAAATTGTCCAAAATTAGTCTGATAGGAAATACTTGATTCCAAGTATTTCCT
>NW_021500273.1:0-415 GCF_001605985.2 Dendrobium catenatum
TTATATATATACTTGTGACGAGTCAAAATGGGTTAATTGGAGCCATTGAATTCGAATTCAATTTGAGTTAATTTGATTTGATTTTGATTCGATTGGTGAATTGATTTGAGCCCAATAATGTATCAATTTGATCGAAAATAAAATAGATTGAGTCAATCAACATCGACGAATCATAAATCGAGCTTGATTTGAGTACATTTCGGAGTTGAATTGAAATTGGATTGAATTGATTTCGATTCAAATTGATCAATAGATTCGAGTCGATACTACGTCATTAGGTGTCCACCTAAGAGAAATCCTACGGGTGCGACATCTACACTAGGCTAGGAAGACCTAGATGCTAGAATCGAATACGGGGAAATTGACCTCGAATTATGATGTCAACAAATGGACCCCCAATAGGCATGATAAACTT
>NW_021500274.1:0-240 GCF_001605985.2 Dendrobium catenatum
AAGGAAAAAAATACGGGGTAATGCCAAGCCGAAACGATTCCACTAAATTTGACTGAGTTACAAAACTTGAGCCATCCTTTAATTTGGAGAGAGTGAAATTACAATAGTTTAGAGAATTGGGCAGAATTCTGACGATGGTCGACGATCAGGTAGAAGTCTGGAGGCCGAGCAGAAGTCCGACGAAGGACGATGGCTTGGTAGATGTCCATCGACGGTCGATGGCCGGGAAGAAGTCAGACG
>NW_021500275.1:0-334 GCF_001605985.2 Dendrobium catenatum
GTTTAATATTTGTCAAATTTAACGAATCAAAGCAGTTCAGATTCAAAAGATTTCCTCAACTAACGAATGGATTGAGGCAAAATTAAAAAAAAAGTCTCAGTCAAGTTAAAGGCACCAAGCCACAATAAAAACTCCTTTCAAATTTAGAGGCATTATCCTTTAAAAAAAAAAAATTGTCAAGCACAAAGCTAAGATCGAAGGAGCTTCTTTTCTTCAACATGTCCGTCAAAGCACAAAGCTCAGGTCCGAAGAAATTATCCCACAGTTCTTATAAAGCCATAGGCCGAACAAAGGGACTATTGTCATCATCAAAGTCCGTCATGCAAAAAGCTTT
>NW_021500276.1:0-569 GCF_001605985.2 Dendrobium catenatum
GTTTGCCGTTTGGTTGGAGATGCCCTAAGTGAAAATATTGAATCTCTATATTTTAATTGTTGATTTGAATGTCCTCCAAAAGTTCCTTGTTGATGATTGTTTACAATCAAATGAAGGTTGAATTCGTATGAAGACCTCTTGCTACGAGTCCCTTATTTGCATGTGAATAATTCTTTTGCAATATCGTCCACCATAATTCTTTCATTTATCCATTGACATTCATCATTTCATTCCTTACTCATAATCAAGTTGTGAATTTTTCTTGCTCATTGCTAGTGGATGAAAGAAGTCTCCTTTTGACTCATTGATGTTGATTGAAGGGAGATCATTGCATTCACAATCTATCTATCAATATTGGTTGCAAACCACTATATTCTCTTGCACTTCATTCATGCTTGTAAGCCAACTACCTCCTTCACTACATGTACCTTGCATGAGTTCAAAAGACTCTTTGTTTGTTGTAGGATCTTGGACCTCCCTTGTAGATCCTTGTACATTCATTGATTTACGTTATGCAATAATCTTCAATGCATGTTGGAGATTAGGACATTTGTTGGCAATTTGATTTG
>NW_021500277.1:0-310 GCF_001605985.2 Dendrobium catenatum
AGAAACAACCACTCAGGAGGTCCCACCAGGACAACTATCACTTACTTGGCTCCAAAAAGGCCAAGCCCAAGCGTCCCTAGGGAGAGTGGAAAGGAGAAGAGCGGGGTGACCAGATCTGCTGGAAGCTTCAAAAAGTTGACTGAGGAAGAGATGCAAGAGAAGAGGGCCAAAGGCCTTTGTTTCAGATGTGAGGAGAAGTTTGTTCCAGGGCACAGGTGCAAAGATCGCGCCCTTCGGGCTCTCACCGTCTATATAGACGAGGCGCCTGAAGAGTGTGAGGATTCTGAGGAGGAACAGATTGATCCCCAGT
>NW_021500278.1:0-283 GCF_001605985.2 Dendrobium catenatum
CGTAATTTTTACAAAATTTGTAATTTTTAGCAAATTTTTTTATTAAAATTTTATTTCCATTATCAAAAAATGTAGATAACTTTGTACTAGTAAAACTTTCAATACGAAGCTTTTTATATGTTATAGAGATTACGATTATATAGATTTTGAATATTTTTTTATAAATTTTATAATTGAGTTTTTGAAATTTTGTTAGATTTTATTGAATAAAAAATTATTTGGACTCTAAAAAATTATTGCATAGTATAATAAAAGTCTTAAAATATCATTTTACACAATCCAT
>NW_021500279.1:0-243 GCF_001605985.2 Dendrobium catenatum
AGATTTCAAGCTGACCCTAAGGAATCCCACCTAACTACAGTTAAGAGAATTTTTAGATACCTTTTGAGGACCCAAATCTTAGGGATTTGGTATCCTAGACACAACTCTTCTTTTGAGATTATTGGTTTTTCTGACCCTAATTTTACAAGATGCAAGGTGGATAGAAGAAGCACTTTAAGAACTTGTCAATTTATAGGACAATCTTTGGTCTCATGTACTAGTAAGAAGCAAAATTCAGTTCCA
>NW_021500280.1:0-314 GCF_001605985.2 Dendrobium catenatum
TTATTTTGCTGCTTCTCAATTATTATATTATTCTCATCTGTCCTTTTCTTATAATTTTGGGGGTGGAGCTCATATCATTGATGCAAAAGAAATTACTGGTAAAAAGAAAAAAAAAATTAAGGGTCCCGGGACAAACAAGAACCCATAACGCATAAAGCAAAAATATTACAAAGAGCTAAGCCAAAACTTTGTTAAATGTAGTCAAGCCGCTCTTTTATTTTACTGATTGGACATTAGATTTATGCTTTTAATGTCCGCTATATTTTATTTTTTAATACTCTCTTTTAGTATATAACATAGAAATCTTCATTTTT
>NW_021500281.1:0-341 GCF_001605985.2 Dendrobium catenatum
CAAACTGACGCCGGATTTCTGCTCGACCACCGAACATCGCCTGATTTTCGTTTGATCTCCTTTCATCGCTAGATTTCAACCCAACGGTTGGCTATTGTAATCTGATCGTGCTCAATTTCAATGATGGATAAGTCACTTATAATTTATTTAAACACTAGTGAAATCATTGCAACTGGGTGTGACCCCATGATTTTTCTCTTCATAGTTTTCCACGTAAAAAAAAAAAATGCTGTTTCTTTTTGCTATGTTTGTGTGATGGATACTCATCTAATGCTAAGACGTAAGGTTTTTCGTACTTTACTGTCATGGATACTCGAGCCTGCAACAATTATAAACAATTA
>NW_021500282.1:0-316 GCF_001605985.2 Dendrobium catenatum
TACTTTGTGTTGTTTGTTTCCTGTCCTTTTTTAGTTTGCTTGATTAGTCTTTTGTGATGTTTTTCTTGTGTTTCTGGACCCTCTTTTTGTGATGACAAAAGGGGGAGTACGATGTGGTAGGAAAAAGTTGTTGGGTTTCGGTTTGTAACTTTGAATTTCTAATGAACCTATTTTTTTTTCCTACTTATATTTGCCATCATCAAAAAAGGGGAGATTGTTGTAAATCTATTTTTCATAACTTGTGTTTCGATGATTGACAAACACCATTTCTCTTGGACAACTTGTTGCTTCTAACTTTTCAGGAATCGAAGATCGG
>NW_021500283.1:0-292 GCF_001605985.2 Dendrobium catenatum
AATCAAAATGATCAAGATGATCATTCCCCATTAAGCATAAGTTAGTTACCTTCTCCTTAGCTTTAATTTCAGATGAATCTGAAGCATACTACCTAGAAAGCCTTCTAAATCAATTATTTTCCCTTCTTAAATTTAGCTTTTTCATCACTCTTATCCTTGCTTTGGTGAGCTTTAAGAGTTAGGAAATCATACTTTAGGTGTCCTGGCTACCTGGATTCAAAACATATAACATCATAACAAATTTTAAAATTCTTATTATTCTTACCTTTATTCCATTACCGACGACATTTCT
>NW_021500284.1:0-227 GCF_001605985.2 Dendrobium catenatum
TAGCACAAAAACGAGCTCGAACACGCCTGGATCGACTGCCACGAGCTTGGGACGGACTAGGTGGTGAGCTCGCCGGAGAACTCGCCGCCGGTGACGTGCAATCACTTGGGTTTTATAGTGGGGAGGTAGAGGAAGCTCTAAGGATCTAAAACGAACAAAGAGCTCGCTCTGGGAGGCTAGGATGAGTGATAGAAAGTGCTTTGATCCAATGCCCTCAAAAGTCACCT
>NW_021500285.1:0-340 GCF_001605985.2 Dendrobium catenatum
AATTATAATCTAATTTAAGCATAATTAAGATTAAAAAAAACTAATGAAATTCATAAAAAATTAAGCTCATTTTAAAAAACAAATCAAATTTAAATCAACTACAACAAATATTGATATTGATGAACAAGATTACAAGATCATTTCATAATATCAATAAAAAAATACTAAAAGAAAAATACACTAAACTTTTAAGAATTAACACAAACAAACATAACTAAAACAAACACTAGAACAAACACTAATACAAACATAAATATCAATGTTGCAAAAAATATTTTTATTTAAGCATTCAAATTAATAATACCAAGCCTTGTTCTTAATGTACTGAAGGTATCAAAGG
>NW_021500286.1:0-219 GCF_001605985.2 Dendrobium catenatum
ATTAATTAAAATTAATTGAAATTCAAAAAAATTGATTAATTTAAATTAATTAATCAAAATTAAATTCTTTATTAAAAAATTAATTAATTAAAGTTAATTAATTAATGGAAATCATTTAATTAAAATTAGATAATTAATTGGAATCCGAGAGTAGGTGAAATCCAAGAGATGTTGACTAATTAAAATATGAGGGTAGTTTTTTTTTTTTTTGTGAAAAAG
>NW_021500287.1:0-234 GCF_001605985.2 Dendrobium catenatum
CAGTTTGTGATAAAGCCTGGAGATATGGTTTTGGATATGGAGAAGATTTGTTTACAGCAAGTTATACAGGATGTGATTCCGAGCCTTGTTATTCAGGACTCTTTGTTTCGGCCTGTGGTGAAGAGGAAGAACCGTAGGGAATTAAAGCCTTCCCCTGCCCAGTTATTGGTGCCTAAAGCTTTGAAATTCTCAGAGAGTAAATCTGGTGTGCTGAAGGATAAAAATAAGAAAAGT
>NW_021500288.1:0-275 GCF_001605985.2 Dendrobium catenatum
TACTGGTTTTCTGTCTCAGTTTAGATTTCAAAATATGCGGTTGCTTCATGAGTCTTTTCTTGATCTTGTTCAGAATAATTGGAATGCTCCTCTTTATCCTGATAATTCTATTTCTAGCATGAAAAGACTTTGGCTTAAGTTGAAATGTCTTAAGATGGTTTTGAATTGGTGGAACCACAATGTTTTCAAAAATTTGTTTACCAACATCTTGCTTGCTGAAAATAAAATTAACTCCCTGGAAGAGTTGTATCAGTCGGATTCCTCTGAGGCTAATT
>NW_021500289.1:0-216 GCF_001605985.2 Dendrobium catenatum
TTGAATTTATCATATGATTTTTTATTATATTTTGTGATTCATTCTTTCTTATATTAGAGAGTGAGTTATTCTTTTATAATCTCTAGAATATATAATCACAGCTGAGAATTTTTAAGAATTTTAAAAAAGGGATCTAGCTTGCAAAAAAAAGTGGCCAATGATGCCAAAATCAAAAGATTCGCAATGATGCTAAATTGAAAAAAATATATACACAAA
>NW_021500290.1:0-212 GCF_001605985.2 Dendrobium catenatum
GATTTCTTACTATTGGAGCGTGATGGGTTCACTTGGTTACTCAAAGGTAAGGATCTCTATGTGTACATTGATATTAATTCACTCTTTTCTTATATATTTCTAGATTTCTCGTGAGAAGATCTTTTAAAAAGTTTCATTTCTTTGCCGACCCTCGAGGAGTGTGAATAGGCGAAGGTTCTCTGCCTACACTTGGTGAGTGTGAATAGCATAAG
>NW_021500291.1:0-249 GCF_001605985.2 Dendrobium catenatum
GAATAGTGCCCCTCCTCGCGTGCAGAAGCCTACGGGACTTGAATGCCATTTGTTCGGAAGTTTGCTGGCAAGTAGTAGTCTGCCGACGAGGAGAAGTTCGACGACAAGGAGAAGTCTGACGTCGGGTTGAAGACTGACGAAGATTCGTCGATGAGCAGAAGTCCGACGACGAGTAGAAGCCTGCTGGAGAGCAGAAGTCCGACGATGCGTATGAGTCTTCCGACGAGCAGGAGTCTGACGATAGGGAGG
>NW_021500292.1:0-336 GCF_001605985.2 Dendrobium catenatum
GTGAACTCCTCGCGCCGCTGCCGCCGTTTCTAGGACCGACCGACGCCTCACCTGCACAGGTACCTACGTAGTGTAGTGTCGGTCGCACATTCAACATAGCGTTCGGACTCATGTGCCTTCCAGAACCAGGGGAGTTCCCTTGCTCCTGCTGCGTACGATTAGCAAGCCTTGCGGCGGCAAAAGGATTAGGACGTCCCCCCATGCTATGGTTCCCTGCGGTCCGGCCGCATTAGGTTAGGGAGCTTGGCGATCATAGCTCCTCCGCATCCCCAAGCGCGCTGCCCTCCTAGGCGCGCAACACTAAGTAATCCAAGCCAACCCACATTACTGACTAAC
>NW_021500293.1:0-304 GCF_001605985.2 Dendrobium catenatum
ATTAATCAAGCTTAAGCTTAAATTAAAGGTGACTCAAGCTAGACTCAACTCTTTTATACCTCTTGATTTAGCAATCTTTTGTAGATGATCATGTATATTCATTCATATTTTTATTAATAAGTACATTACTTTCTTGCTTTATTAAGGCTTTATTTGGAGCAATTTTCTTATTGATTTCTAAAGCAAATTTCTAGTACAAAAGTTTCTAGCTCAAAAAAAATTGTATTAAAAAGCTGCTTTAAAAAACAGTAAGCAAATCATCGTAAATGAAGTCTTCATCATTAATTGATTAATTTGATTATAA
>NW_021500294.1:0-497 GCF_001605985.2 Dendrobium catenatum
CGCAAGCCCTCGTAGTTAATTACATCGTAAGAAACCGAAATTTCCTATGAAAACTCTCGATTAAAATAGTGGCGTAAATTTTATTTAAGATTTCAAAGCAAGATATCAAAGAAAGTTAAGGTTTAGAATTTCAAGTGGGATTGGATCAAGGTTGAACACTTATTTCTGGAGGCAAAGGAAGAAAAGTATGAGGTGTTTTGAGATTCTGAATTACTTTAGAAACACCCTAGTCTATCCTAAGTGTTGGGCTAGAATTTGATTGAAAGTGATTTAAGTTTGAATGGTTGATTTTATTAGAAATTTGGGATTCAATTCCCGGAGGTTGAGGTCTTATAGCCCGAGCTTTCCTCTTAACCTAAGTCTAAATTGGGTACTAAAAAGTGACCCGAACCTAGCTAGTGCAACGCGAATCTGGTCTTACCCCGGCCTGGATTGGGTAGCCAGCTAAACCACCT
This sequence comes from Dendrobium catenatum, assembly GCF_001605985.2. Classification (NCBI taxonomy): domain Eukaryota; kingdom Viridiplantae; phylum Streptophyta; class Magnoliopsida; order Asparagales; family Orchidaceae; genus Dendrobium; species Dendrobium catenatum. The sequence goes on from NW_021500294.1 coordinate 456, forward strand.
AAACAATTTAAAATTATGAGTCTGGTCAATTTATGTAGAGTG
>NW_021500295.1:0-218 GCF_001605985.2 Dendrobium catenatum
ATCTAGAGGACAGAAGGGATCCGTAGGGACATTTGGAAAATCGAGATGGTAAGTTATCATTTTAATACTCATCATCATCGAATGAACTAACGGTCCCTAAGCCAATACCACTTGTTGGATTTTTATTTATCTTTGTTCGCCAAATATTTTCATGGTATCTAGCTTGACCCTTAGTTCATCTGTATGGTATAGAAACCCTTAGAAAAAGTATTTTTTAC
>NW_021500296.1:0-250 GCF_001605985.2 Dendrobium catenatum
TAAAATTAAATCTTATTATTTACGTATCAAAGCTAGTATCTCTTTAAAGTTTGTTACTATAGTAAGCTAGTGTTAGACCGACCCAGGAGGGGCCATTTTTTATGTGATGAGAAGTACATATCGGGGCATAGGTGTAAGGACCAAACTCTTCAGGTTCACACTATCTGAGATGACAAGGAAGCTGAGGAGGGAGGTAAGAGTGAGGTATCGGCAGAGGAGGAAAATCTGCATTTAGACATGGTTGAGGTCT
>NW_021500297.1:0-293 GCF_001605985.2 Dendrobium catenatum
TCAGACTTCTGCTCGTTAGCGGACTTCTACTAGTCGACGAACTTTCATCGGTCTTCTGCCCGAGGCCGTACTTCTACGCGACGTCGGACTTCTCCTTGTCGTCAAACTTCTGCTCGTCAGCGGTCTTCTACTCGTCGTCGGACTTCTGCCCGTCGACGAACTTTCATTGGTCTTCTGCCAGAGGCTTCACTTCTACGCGACGTCGGACTTCTCCTTGTCGTCGAACTTCTGCTCGTCAGCGGACTTCTACTCGTCCTCAGACTTCTGCCCGTCGATGAACTTTCATCGGTGTT
>NW_021500298.1:0-217 GCF_001605985.2 Dendrobium catenatum
CCCTTTCCTCTAGGCTTTCTCAGGTCAAGATATCAGCAAAAGATTACCTCTAGGGTAGAGCAAGAGATCTTAAATAAAAGAGCTTCGGAATAGCTCTTATTTTATACAAACTGGCTTTATCGTCTAGGCCAATAAGGGTATTGTCCTGGACGATCAGCATAAATTTTGCTCAATCAGCCTGATCGGTTTGGGATGATTAGAGTAATTTTGGTCACAT
>NW_021500299.1:0-277 GCF_001605985.2 Dendrobium catenatum
TGGAGAAGAAGTGCTCAGTGCAGGTTGATGTATTGAAAAATTGAACGATGACAATAATGATGTTTTTGTAAGATCTTGAGCAAATAAATGGTAGCGAAGATGGTGGCATTGGCATCCGGAGGAGATGGTGTTTCTAAAGAATAAATGAAAGAAGGCGAAAAATGGTGGCTTTGAAATAGAATTTGGTAAGGAAGATGTTGCGACTTAGTTTTCAAATATATACTTTTATATCATGTGAGTTTTTTTTATGATACCAAAATATTATTGTGTTGATTAT
>NW_021500300.1:0-222 GCF_001605985.2 Dendrobium catenatum
AAATCAGGGTAAGAAGTTTAGTCTTTACACATCATGTTCATAATGCATGCAAACATTAAAGTATTCTTAGTAATATGAACCTAGCACAAAAAATCATTATGCATTAGTCTTCATTTAATGTAACCATATCAAATCTGGCCATTTCAAACAAGCTCTCCACAAAGAGAACAAGGGAGTGGTAAGGGAAAAAAGGCTAAAGATGCAATAGGTGATGGAGTAGGA
>NW_021500301.1:0-473 GCF_001605985.2 Dendrobium catenatum
TAGAAAGTAGAGAAGAAGATGCAACTTTGGGCTACAAGCTTCTGAAACCTCTTTGAACATTTGGTGTTCAAAGAGGGGGGGGACACTCTCCTAATTTTGGTTTAGGAGAATGATGAGATTTACTACAACTTTTGAGTTGTAGAAACGAGAGAAGGACTATACAACTTACAGGTTGTAAATCCATGAATGTTCCTTGAACATTTGATGTTCAAAGAGACAAATTCATTTGCCTAAATTAAAGCTAGGCGAATGGAAAGGAATTTAAAGGTTTCCTACAATTTAGGCTTGTAGGAAAATAGGTGGTCAAAAATGCAACTTAAATATTACAATTTTGAGGAGTTTCTTTGAACGCTTGGTGTCTAAAGAGGGGATTCATCCTCCCAATTTGAGTTTGAGAGCATGAAGATGGATTTGGATGCTCTCCTACAATCTTGACTTTCGGAACAAGCAGCTTATATGCGAGATTTAACGAT
>NW_021500302.1:0-206 GCF_001605985.2 Dendrobium catenatum
TCCGGGTTTGGGTCAACCCGACAAGATTCGCTTCGGGTTCGGGTCAACCTGAGAAGACCCGTTATCCATTGCAAGTGGGCAGCGGCGCAGGTTCGCAGTGGGACGAAGTTTTATTTGGTTCGGTCGACCGAATGCAGAGAAACATTCGGTCGCAGACAAAAATCGCGCGGTACCGAGGTGTACCGAGTTTTTCAAGGCGCAGGTTC
>NW_021500303.1:0-268 GCF_001605985.2 Dendrobium catenatum
CCCCAATTGATCCAAACAGGTTAAATTTAGTTCTTGGCATTTTGTAATCTTTTTCCCATATCAGGAACTTAAATCAAATGGATGGAATTCAAAAAAATCGCAGTTTACCCTTCACTTCCCTTTGATTTGAGCGGCTACATCAGGGATATCGAACAAAAGATCGTCTTGAGCAGACGGGGATCTCTTGTTTAGAGTATAGAGAAGGTGGGAGAGAGAGGGGAGATTGATTCGGTACATCTTCTTTTGTGCAAGTTGAGTGGAAAGATTA
>NW_021500304.1:0-280 GCF_001605985.2 Dendrobium catenatum
ATGTAAATGTACGCCAGACACGATGATCCAATTTCCCTCACCAAGGGCGGAACTGTAGTGTTGAGGGGGGCAATTGCCCTCCCTAAAAAAGATAAAACTATTAGTTTAGTGAGGGTTATTTGTAATCTGCCCCCCTTGAATTTTATTTTTTGCCCCAATGACTTTTTTTTCACGCTATTTGTCCCTAAAAAAATCAGAAAGCCTCTTGACATCCTGCTATTTTCGTTCGATTATGTTGAACTTTTCTAGCACTAACAAATAAATCAGTGAAAAACGAATA
>NW_021500305.1:0-2741 GCF_001605985.2 Dendrobium catenatum
TAGTGTTCATAATGCTTGTATATTGTGTGTATAAATTTATATATAATATGTATAATACTTGTATAAAATGTGTATAAATTTATACATAGTATGTATAAACTTATACTTAGTGTGTATAATACTTAAAAAAGTGGATATTATTCTTATACATCGCATGTTTAAACTTATACATAGTATGTATATGCTTGTTTATAGCATGTATAAACTTGTACATAGAGTGTATAATGCTTATACATAGTGTGTATAAACTTGTACATAGTATGCATAATGCTTGTATATAACGTATAAAAACTTATACATAGTGTGTATAAACTTGTACATAGTATGTATAATATTTATATATAGCATGTATAATGTTAACACATAGTATGTATAAACTTTTATATAATATGTATAATGCTTGTATATAATGTGTATAATACTTATACATAGTGTGTATAAACTTAAACATAGTGTGTATAATTCTTATATATAACATATATAAACTTAAAAATAGTATGTATAATGCTTATACACAGTGTGTATAAACTTGTACATAATATGTATAATGCTTGTACATAGCATGTATAATGCTTGTAAATAGTGTAGATAATGTTTGTACAAAGCATATATAAATTTATACATAGTGTGTATAATGCTTATACATAACGTGTATAATGCTTATATATAGTATGTATAATACTTTTACATTGCATTTATAAACTTATACATAATGTGTATAATGCTTATAAATATCGTGTATAAACTTATATATAGTATGCATAATACTTGTACATAACTTGTAATAAACTAGTTCATAATGTATATAATACTTGTAAATAGTATGTATAAACTTGTAGATAGTATGTATAATATTTATATATAGCATGTATAATATTTTTACATTGAGTGTTTAAACTTGTACACAATTTGTACAAAGTGTCTATAATGCTTATATAAACTTATATGTATAGTGTATAATACTTGTACATAACGTGTACAAATTTATATAATGCATGTATAATAGTTATATAAATTTGTACATATCATATATAATACTTGTATAAACTTATACATAGTATGTATAATACTTGTATATAGTGTGTATAATACTTATACATAATACATATAATGCTTTTACATAGCTTGTGCAATGCTTTTACATAACATTATAATGCTAGTATAAACTTATTTATTGTGTGTACAATGCTTATATAAGCTTATACATTATGTGTATAATGCTTGTACATAACGTGTTTAATACTTGTGGATAGTGTGTATAATACTTATATAAAAACTTATACATATTATGTATAATGCTTGTATATAGCATGTATAATGCTTGTATATAGCATGTATAAACTTGTACACAGTGTGTATAAACTTATAGATAGCGTGTTTAATACTTGTAGATAGTGTGTATAATGCTTATATATAACATTAAACATAGTGTACAATTCGTGTATAAACTTGTATATAGTATGTATAATACTTATATATAGTGTGTATAAACTTGTGCATAGTATTTATAAACTTATATATAATATAACTAATACTTGAACATTGTATGTATAAACTTATACATAGTATGTATGATGCTTATACATAACGTGTATAAATTTATAAATAATATATATAATGCTTGTATATATTGTGTATAAACTTGTACATAGTATTTATAACGCTTGTATGTTATGTGTATAAACTTATACATAGTATGTATAATGCTTGTACAAAGCATTTATAAACTTATATATTGTGAGTATAAATTTGTACATAATATGTATAATGCTTGTAGATAGTGAGTATAATATTTGTATATAGTATATATAATGCATATACATAGCGTGTTTAAACTTATACATAGTATTTATAATATTTATATGTAGTGTATATAAATTTATGCATACTGTGTATAATGCTTGTATATAGCATATATAAACTTATATATAGTATATATAAACTTATATATGGTGTGTATAACTTATACATAATATGCATAATGCTTGTATATAATTTATAAAATTCTTATATATAACGTGTAAAAATTTATACATAATGTGTGTAAGGCTTGTGTATAACATATATAAACTTATACATAGTGTGTTTAATTCTTATACATAATGTGTATAAAGTTATATATAGTATGTATAATGTTAGTACATAATATTTATAAACTTATACATAGTGAGTATAATACTTATACATAGCATATGTATTATTTTTATAAATAGCATTAAATGTAGTGTATAATATGTGTATAAACTTATATATAGTATGCATAATGCTTATATATAATATCTATAAGTTTATGCATGATGTGTATAAACTTGTATATACTGTGTATAATGCATATACATAGTATATATAAGCTTATATATAATGTATATAAACTTATACATAGTGTGTATAATGCTTACACATAGTGTATATATTGCTTATACATAACGGGTATAAACTTTTACATAATGTGTATAATTCTTGTACATAACGTGCATAAACTTATATATATTATATATAATACTTATACATAATATGTATAAACTTATATATAGTATGTATAATACTTGTTCAAACCATGTATAATTTATACATAGTGTACATAAACTTTTACATAATATATATAATGCTTGTACATAGTATGTATAATGCTTATATATTATGTGTATAAACTTGTAACTAATGTGTATAATGCTTATACATAGCATGTATAAACTTATACAGTGTGTGTATAATATTTATATATATTGTGTATAAATTTG
>NW_021500306.1:0-582 GCF_001605985.2 Dendrobium catenatum
ACAAATACAAGTCTTAAATCATATCTTAATGGTTTTTTCTAATTTTAATGTACTATCAACACTATCATCATTTCCTAAATTATAATGCATTAAAAAGTAAATAACAAAACTTTAAAAATGTAATTAATAAGGATTCCAAACAAATTAACATATATTGATAAGGGGTGAAAATATGTTCAAATTATTAGTTTTCATAAATATTAAATTTGCAAAATTCCTAAATTAAAACATTATACATAACTTCTTTTAAATGTAACTAGAGTTTATTCTTAAATCCAAAAAAATTGGATGGAAAAAAACATATTCTGGATCTTATATATTATTAACATAACTAATTCTTATATATTTTTTATAAATCAAAATATTTATTTTCGTAAATACAAGTTGAATTTTTAAATAAAATTATATTTCTTACCCATCATTTTTTACGGAACAACTCATTCATGTTCTTTAAAAATAGGAACAGTCCAATTAGGAAGATTAAAAGATCTTCTAAGTTGATTACTTGCTAATGATCAAAGGCAATCCTAATGAATAATTACTATTAATTATTTCATTATCGGCTAACTAATTTAAAAGCCA
>NW_021500307.1:0-365 GCF_001605985.2 Dendrobium catenatum
TATTTGTGAACAGGTTCTATACAGCGTGCCATTAGCAGTCACGACAAAATTAATCCGGTTTGATCTATAGCCATATTCTATTAAATTTAAAGCAAAACAAGTGTAACAGCTAATTTGATAAATACTTCATACAAATTCAACATTCTCTGATAATAGAGTTCACATAAATATAGCCGAAAAAATAAAAATGGTGACATAACACAATTTAATATTCAATAAAATAAACATACTGCCAAACATATGAAACTTCATAATTCATCTTATTCATCAATGCATCTACGATTTGTTCTCGTAAATGGATCATCTCTTCTTCACCTTCACCATCTCGTGCCTCCTAGTTAAAACCATTTTCTTTAGTCTTTACT
>NW_021500308.1:0-303 GCF_001605985.2 Dendrobium catenatum
AATTGATATTTGTTGTGGAGGATATATCCTATTAGGTAACCAAGAGCCAGATTCTGTTTCCGTCGAGTGGTAGGTAGACGAACAAAAGTCATGTGGCGAATATAGTTGCTAATTAAATCAACCTCATCAAACTTAATGTTGGACATAATAAGATAGTTAGCGACGGACAAGGTAGGGGTCAGATTGATACGGTCGCCACCTTTGGTTATGATTGAAGTTCAAAGAACATGTTGAATAATACGGGCATTTTGAGTTAAGGATTGAATAAGCGGTTGGTGTTGATGAAAAGCAGTATTCCTAAGG
>NW_021500309.1:0-327 GCF_001605985.2 Dendrobium catenatum
TGTATATTGTCCACAATTTTTGTCATTCAATTAAAAAATAAATTTATTTGTTGTTCAATTGTAATTTCAAAATATTCAAATCTGACATTATAAAAATTTAAATTTTTTTAATAAAACTCTGTTTTAAGAAGCAATAAAAAATTTGTCCCAACAAAGCCTAACTATTGATCTTGATCCTTCCTTGCTTCCTATGAGATAGGGGGGAACAGCCTTAATTTCCGAGAGGAAGGGGAGTAACTATCAAGGGTGGCCATCTTGATTGAAAATCAAAACTCCCAACCAACGGACCAATATAAGCTACGTAAATAAATATCTTCTACATATATT
>NW_021500310.1:0-208 GCF_001605985.2 Dendrobium catenatum
ACTAGCTTTGAATCTGGTAAATGATTTTTAGCAAAACAGTTATCTCTACCTGGGCGATATTTGGGTGTACAATTGGATTAACGGAATCTTATTAACTGTAATATGTAATCAATAGATGGAAATATAACAACAACAACAACAACCTTTATCCCACTATGTGGGGTCGACTACATGAGTCTTTTTTCTCCATTGTGTCCTATTAAAAGTC
>NW_021500311.1:0-269 GCF_001605985.2 Dendrobium catenatum
CGTTTTACGAGATTCATCTTCTTCTAAATTCCCCAACTGTCTTCTTCTTCTTCTTCTTCTTCTTCTTCTTCGTCCTCTTCTACTTCTTCTTCCTCCTCCTACTCTGCCACTTACCACTTTTTTTTGCTGGCAACGAGTTTTGCACTGATTGATATAGGAGTATATAGATTATGAGGCGTAACACCATCATCAGATGTCAAAGAAGATTTGTTCAACTTTGTCATTTTGATTGTGGGTGGCTAATAAGAGTTTTGGTGGAGGCAATTGAG
>NW_021500312.1:0-220 GCF_001605985.2 Dendrobium catenatum
GAGAGAGAACTTTCGATTAAGCTGCAATAGATTTGGAAATTGGAATTTGAATAATTTAGATTGGGATATTTGATGATTTTGGAAGGTTTAATACTTAAAATAGAAATTTCACCATCTTGCACTTAAAGCGAATGGTTGGGGAATGGATGATAGACCCGATCAAGATCCCATGGTTCCGTCGTACCGGGCCATCATGGTCCCTGGTCTACTTAGTCAGAGG
>NW_021500313.1:0-277 GCF_001605985.2 Dendrobium catenatum
TTAAAAGTTAAATTCTCATTTAAATCTAATAAAGAAAGGTCATTTCTAATATTTTCTAACCAAATTTTTTTAGGTCTACATCTTCCTTTCTTAACATAAGTCAAATCTAATTTATCTACTTTCTTAACTGGGTCATCGAAAAACTACTGTTTTATGAGACCAAACCATCTAAGGAGATTCTCTCTAATCTTATGTTCCACCGGGGCTACTCCAACTTTTCACGAATATGCTCATTTCGTATCCTGTCTCTAAGAGTAAAGCCACTCATCCACTTGAG
>NW_021500314.1:0-294 GCF_001605985.2 Dendrobium catenatum
AAAAGTATTACTGAAATAAAGAACAGTGCATACTTACTTGAAAATTAGAAAAATTGATTTCTCCTTCGAGATTGCTTCAAAACACCTAATAGAGATAATTTCACCCTTAAAATCATTTATAAATAATTTTAAATTAAGGTTCTCCTTTTATTAAAAATCTAACTTAAGTTCTTCCTCTCCATCTCTCTCCAAAAGATTACATAAAGCATATCATAATCTAAAAATTCATAATTTTATCTAATTAATTAATATTAATCAAAAATAACACTTTCTCCATCATCTAAATTAATTTAA
>NW_021500315.1:0-247 GCF_001605985.2 Dendrobium catenatum
ATCGTCCCGGACGATATAAATATCGGCCGGGCCGATGAGGGTAAAAACAGAATTTCTAAGCCTCACAAGTGTGTGTGTGACGGGTTACTTCGCATCAGTCTTTTTTATTCTTATAAGTAGACTCAAAAGGTGAAAAATAAAATTACAGACTGACTCAACCCTAAACCTACGCCATCCTGGAATTGGCTTCCTCTTTATCGTCCGATCTTTGATTCATGAAAAGTTAGAAGCAACAAGTAGTCCAAGA
>NW_021500316.1:0-829 GCF_001605985.2 Dendrobium catenatum
ATAAGGGGCTTCTTAAAAGGAACACGGCTGCTTCAATTCATAAAATGCTTCTTAGTGTTGGAAATATGACTAAATATAGCTCAATCATAGCTAAACAAAAACTATTGCATGAATATTTATATAAATTCATTCAAATGATTACTGCATTCTATGCTTGCTGCAAATATTATTATGATTTAATTTTAGAAAATTATAATCAAAATTTCATTATTAATTTAAGAAAATTAATAATGAATGTTGTGTAAAATAAATACTTTGGAGTTATTTAGATAAGTGTAAGGTAAATGTATGTAATTTGTTTTGGAAGTAAAATGAATGTAAAGTCCAAATTTGAAGGTGGGCGACGGGTGGCGACCAACTGCGGGTGTCACAGTGGTCGTGGCCAGTGGTGGTCGGTGGTGGCAGAGGTGGTTTTCGGTGGGTGGTAGCAACTGGCATTGGGTGGTGGTGGTCAAGTGAGCTTGCTTTCACTGTAAAAAATTCTCGCACAAAAAAAGGGCGGGTAGCGACTGGCATTGGGTGGTGGTGGTTAAGTGAGCTTGCTTGCAGTGTAAATAATTCTCGCACAAAAAAGGGCAGCTTTAGTTTACCTAAAAAAACTAATAGGCATTTTGGTTTCCTATAAAAGGAGTTTAAAGTATTCCAAATGCAAGGTTTTGAGAATATTAGTGTTTTATTTGAAGTAAAACAAATGCAGAGTAAATTTTGATGCATTTGGAATTCACCCTCTATTTCATTTTTTATATAATTAGAATTCATTAGATTTGGATGAGTTCCAAATACACCATAAATTTACTCATTTGTCACCGTCTATCTCCAGGTGCCCGCC
>NW_021500317.1:0-361 GCF_001605985.2 Dendrobium catenatum
AAAACCTCCCTCCTATCTTCATTGTTTCTGGTCTTTCTTCTCTCCCCGACTCTATACAGCCGAAACTCTTACGTAGTTCGTGAGCCTCGATCCCATTTTCCTTCTCCACCTCTTCTGAACCCAAAACCTTCGGCCGACTTCCACACAGAGAGAGATATAGACATAGAGAGGGAGAGTGAGGGAATGGATCCCTTATCTCGGTCTAATCCCATCCGTGAGAAACAACAGAGCCCATACTCGAAGCCTTCCTAGCCGCACCTTGTATGTTCCCTACATCTAACTCTTGCCTGAACCATATAGCTGGACTCCTTAGGTAATTATGTAGATATTTTTATTTTAATTATTAGTATTATTATAATAA
>NW_021500318.1:0-217 GCF_001605985.2 Dendrobium catenatum
GTTCATAAGAACCATCCTTTTCCATGGCTCATAAGAGCCTCCTTTTCCATGGCTCAAAGAGCCTCCTTTTCCATGTGATACTCCCGCGTCAACATGCACATACATTTAGTATTTAAATAATCATAAATATGCTCAATGTAGAACTATTCATAAGCTATGCAAGTGTATGTTTCCTCAAACATGCGTATGCTTGCTATGCTTGTATGAACATTGCATG
>NW_021500319.1:0-271 GCF_001605985.2 Dendrobium catenatum
TCAAAAAAAAAAAAAATAAGAGAAAAGAAAAAGAAAAAAAGAAAAAGAAAAAAAAGAGAAAAAAAAATCTTGTTTTTGAGCTCTCCACCTCGCTGGTCGCTAAGGTATAACCCCTCTAAATTCAGAAACTACGAGAGCCCGCCTTTGATGCTTGCAGCGCGACAAAACAACCAATATACATGCTTTTATTAGCTTGGTGGAGGAAGTGTGTTGCAGTGCTAGTAACGAAGCAGGTGATCCAAAAGCCTCATTTCGACGTTCGCAGCGTACT
>NW_021500320.1:0-208 GCF_001605985.2 Dendrobium catenatum
AAATCTAAGTTGAGAATCACCGATAGATAGTAATTCCGATCTAAATAAAAAGACCATGAACATGAGTAAAAAAAGGAAAAAAACGGTCAGCTTGAGCCGAGGTCGTCTCGTAACGTGCTCCTGGTCTAAAGGCAAACAACACCATGAAAGCTCTTCCTTAGGAAGTTTCCTTTGATCGCTTAGACTTATGAGAATCGAGGACGTCGAT
>NW_021500321.1:0-211 GCF_001605985.2 Dendrobium catenatum
ACTCCGCCCAAGGGAGGCCGGATTTCTCCTCTGCCACAAACAGACGTCGGACTTCTACCCGACGTCGGACCTTCACTCTTCGCCAAGTCTCTACCCGATGCTAGACTTCTATCGGTTATCGGACTTCGCTAGACGCCTATGCGAAGATGCATTTCTTTCCATTGCTGGATTTCTGCCTGACGCTGTCCTACTGATCTTTGTCTTCAGACTA
>NW_021500322.1:0-218 GCF_001605985.2 Dendrobium catenatum
TTATATTTATATTAATTTAAAATTTAATAAAAATATTATATATTAAGTTAAATTATTTAAATATATTATGAATTGAACCGATCGGTTTTTAAGAACTAGGACCAGTTCAACAATTGTTCAGTTGAACATATGGTTCTTACCGATTTGATGCTGGACCAATTTTTCATAAGGATCAAACCAACCATATAACTAATTCACAATTAAACCGGTTGAATTAG
>NW_021500323.1:0-1377 GCF_001605985.2 Dendrobium catenatum
AAGCTTCATTCTTCTGAAGGAAACTTGAATAGAGCTTGAAAGGGAGAGAGGAAAGGGTGGAGTTTGAGAGAGGGAGAAGATCCTTGGAGGGAGTGAGTGTGGAGGGGGTTTCACACTGTTTCTCCGACAAACTTGTGCCTTAGTACCATCAGATTCAATGCTTGTTTTGAGAGAAGTTTTGGGAAGAAGAAAATCTCTTTGGTGTCAAAAGACCCGGCTACTCCGCTGCACTGGGGAAGGTGGAAGTGATTTTGTAAGGCTTCTTCGCCTAGCTGTGGGGGACTAAAGAAGAGACACTGAGTTTAGTGCAATACTCGGATGGTGCCTTTGAGGAGTGGACTTAGGTTAAGGTTTAACCGAACACTATAAATCTGGTGTGTTCTTTCTTTTATTATTTTTGCATTTAATTTCTGCACTTCGATTTTTTTTGTGGTGAATTTTGATTTGGTTTGAGTTTGTTTTTTTATCATGAAAGATTTTTTAAAAATACCAATTTAATTATCCCCCCTCTTGGTTAGCCTTGGGACTAGTTCATAAGAGCTTAACATCCCTAACGTACTTTCTAGTGCCATCAAAGCACTTTCACAGGTCACCAAAACCTATAACTGAATTCAAAACACGATAAAAGAACAATATGCATATTAAGGGTCAAATCATAGGAGTAGTAGTTATATGATTATTGAATATATGCAAGACTAGTAAAACTTAAATGTAGTAGTAGTAGAATCAGTAAATAGTAAAATAATATAATATAAAAGCAGTAAACCAGTACGAGTGTCAAATCCATAAATTAATCATATATTTGTAATCAAATAAAACATCAAATCAAAATAAAGACTAACAAAATCAACTAATGTACTAAAATCATATAAAATATACACTTGTTATTCAGTCATTCTATATATCAGTATTAAATTAGTATCTCATTCTAAAGCTCAATATTCCAATTAAATGCTCAATAAATTCTATATATCATGTGCTAAGTATATCACATGCTTAGTATCAGTACAGTGAATTAGTAGTATCAAATAGTATCTATATCATTAACAAATAAAGTGGCAGGAGCAGTAGAATAATGTAATAACAGTAAATCTATGCAGTAGAAAAAATCCATACACTAATAAGAACAATGCCTCAAAAACATGCATTTCAGTAGTTGCACTAAACTAGTAAGAATTCCTGGCTTTTAGTGTTCGTAAACTGTTGGCTCAGTATATAGAGTCATCACCCTTTGACTGTCGGCATAGTAATAATATTTTTATTACTCTCAATTAATATATCACGAGAATTAGTATAGGATAACATTAAACTATAGTATTTAAAGGAAAGCCTATCGGCCCACCATCCTGTACATGTCAATCAGTCTCAAACGAACGT
>NW_021500324.1:0-219 GCF_001605985.2 Dendrobium catenatum
CACTTCCTGCCGAACGCACCTATCCAGTAACTCAGGAGCAAACGATAATGCATTAGGAGATAATACAAAATCATCCGCAGCAACAATAGCATCTTTACAATTACTCACACCCACTGAATCAACTAAAGTACCAGGCGAAATTTCAACAACAGGAGGACAACCCATAGGATCTACAGAGGGCGAGATCACCTCCACAGCCTCAACAGCCTCTTCAGTAAC
>NW_021500325.1:0-365 GCF_001605985.2 Dendrobium catenatum
CCGGTCAAGGCCGCCCCCGGCAATATCTCTGGCGAGCCGAGACCATAATCCTTCCAAGGCAATTTCCATTCGATCGAAGGCATTTTGAAGCTCGAGATCAACTAAGGAATTATAAGTGGAAAATCTACAAGTTTAGAGAATCCTTAAACGGGTCAAACCGTCCAAAAACTGAGGTGAAATCCTTAAACCTAACTTAGGAAACTTAGGTTTAAATAGATCTTTTCACAGTGACTTTCAAATCATAAGAATATCTCCCCATGGATGCTCTTCATGTGTACATTATACGTTTAAAATTTTATTCAATTTGATCCACTCAATCGAGAGAATAAAGTGGAATATTGTTTCAGGGTTTGGGTTTGGTCTCC
>NW_021500326.1:0-204 GCF_001605985.2 Dendrobium catenatum
GATGATTACTCAAGAGGTTCGATTGATCAAGGAAATGGAGAATTTGCAATTGGAGATTAAAAACTTCAAAAATGTGGAATACTTACATCAAATGACCGTAAAGCCCACTTTAACAGATCGTATCAAAGAAGCTCAAGAGCTTAGTAGTGAATCTTCAAAATTAATAAAGCAGGTCCAGTCAGGGAAAAGACCCGATCTTTCTGT
>NW_021500327.1:0-267 GCF_001605985.2 Dendrobium catenatum
TATCATAAAAATTTGCCACCCCTTCTTGGTTCTCAACCTGTAAATTAAAGCCAATTGGTTAAAGTTTTGATTTTGGAAGTAAAGTTTGAATCTTTTTTGCGTACCTTTGACATCAGCATGAAAGTCTTTGCATGATCACCCAGAAGCTCTCTAACTGCAACAATGTCAGAACCTTTTAGAACAAAGGAGAGAGCGATAATGTGATTTTGTTCGGGATGCCCCATTCGAAGATATCTTCTTTGTCTTTCTCAGTTAAGGTGGGAAGAT
>NW_021500328.1:0-388 GCF_001605985.2 Dendrobium catenatum
TATTTCTTGACTTATAAGGGTATTTGCTTGCTTATATTGTTGCTCACTTATTTCTACTTTAGAGTTCTCTGGTTTTTCTCACATTATCCAGGACGATCAAAACATCGGCCTAAACGATCAACTGAAAATAGAAACCCTAATTAGGGCATCTTGATTAAGGTAACCATCTTTAAGCACATCATTCTGGATGATATTCGTATCGACCGGGATGATAGGCTCAAAATAGAAAGAATCTACTGCAAGAACTATTTAGGTATTTTTTTATTTTTGGTCATCGTCCAGGACATCATCCTGGACAATGCAGCTCAATTATGCCTAAATTAATCTGGTAATTAAAGAAAGTAATTAAGCTTTGATTGCATGATCACATCGTTCGGGATGATCGTAG
>NW_021500329.1:0-392 GCF_001605985.2 Dendrobium catenatum
ACACTATTGATTCTCTTGGACTACTTGTTTCTTCTAATTTTTCAGGAATCAAAGATCTGACGAATAGACGAAGCTAGTTCAGGATTGTGTAGGTTTAGGGTTGAGTTAGTCTGTACTTTTATTTTTCAATTATTGAGTCTACTTATAATGGTCAAAGAGACTGATGCTAAGTAACCCTACACACACACACACTTGAGAGACTTAGAATTTCTGTTTTTACTCATATCGGCCAAGACGATTTTGTACATCGTCCTGGATGATCAGGCTTAAAATAGAAAGTCTAAATAAGGATTCTTAATTAAGGCAACCGTCATTAACATATCGGCCTGGACGATACGTATATCGGTCAGGACGATAAGCACAAAATAGAAAGAAGTTGCCGCCATAGACAA
>NW_021500330.1:0-527 GCF_001605985.2 Dendrobium catenatum
CGATTTTAAGGATTTAAACGTGCTGACAAGTGGATCGTCCAGGACGATCTAGTGTATCAGCTAGGACGATGACCATAAAATGCATCGACCAGGACGAAATAGGTTATCGGTCAGGACTATCATCATGATTGCAACAGAGTTCGATCAGATCATCCAGGATGATAAAGTATCGTCCAGGACGAAGAATTATAGCAAGCATAGAAAAGTTCAGCAGATGGAAATTTGAAGAGAATTTGCCCTATCGTCCAGGACGATAAATGTATCGGCCAGGACGATGTGACAAGATTTTGAAAAAATAATGAATGATGGTGATGATCAAAACCCTCAAAAATAAAACAAAAGCAAAGTAGAAGAAAAGAAAACGAACAACGATAAAAAGCTAAAAACAAATAATTTGAAAAGAAGCCAATTTTTTTTATCAAAGCAATTCATATGAGAATTTCTTAAATAATTTAAACTTTAGAGTTTTAAGAGATCAATAGTTAACAAATTTCAATCGGAAGAAGGTAGAATATCCGATTATGTTA
>NW_021500331.1:0-790 GCF_001605985.2 Dendrobium catenatum
ATTCAAAGAAAACAACATCAGAAGAACTTTTATAATTTTTGCTATCCATACCTCTTTTCCACTTCTGATAATACTTGTTGTTCTTCCTTAAAAAGCTTTTAAATTGCCTAGTAATGAAGGCAACATCATTGTTTTCAGATCCGAAAGAATCAGCATCTGTGTTGTTGGCCTTTAGTGCCACAGTTTTCTCTTTCTTTTTCTCACCTGCATCAAGATTTTCTTAATTCACCCCGTACTCATAAGAAATGAGTGATCCATGTAAATTATCAATAGAATAAGTACTTAAATCTTTAGATTCAATAATTACAGTGATCTTAGCATCAAAAGATGTAGGCAAGTATCTCAAAATTTTATTAACCCTTTCATAATTAGTTAGCTCTCTTCCTAAAGAATGCAATGAGGTAATAATTTGATAAAACCTTGTATACATGTAAGAAATTGATTCAGAAGGTTTCATACAAAAGTATTCGTAGTCATGCAATAGAATATTCAATCTAGATTGTTTAACTTCATTGGTTCTTTCATAAGTTACACACAATCTATCCTAAATTTCTTTACCAATTGTACAAGTTGAAACACACTTATAATCCTCATTTTTTAAAGCACAAAAAAAATAGTTCAAGCATCTTGCATTAAGTTGTGCTAAATCTTATTCATCAAAAGTTATTTTAGTAAAAGGAAGTTCAGTTTTAATTCCATTAATTTCAGGAGAAGGTGGTGTATAACCTTCTTTAACAAGCATCAACATACTATAATCAAGTGATTATAAAAATGTAGACATGTGAGTTTT
>NW_021500332.1:0-652 GCF_001605985.2 Dendrobium catenatum
TTTTTAAACATTTAGGTCATTTAAGACAAATTCACACACACAACTCATACACATAGACTCGAACCCTAAACCTCTTAGTTGAAAGCCTTAGCTCTTAACCAACAGGCCTAGGAGAGCTGTGTGAGACTTGTTTGGGCAGACTGGAAAATGTGAAAATGTACCGTCTTTGAACAACATATATTATATGGAAATTTTATGACACCAAAATATATAATATTTGATATGTGACATTGCCTTTGGACATCATCGATCAATATTATTAAAAAATAAGGAATAAATAAATAATATGCTAACATACATATGATATGAATGAATTAATTTTGGATGGTCGAAGGCTAATAAAAAGCTTTTATTTTTTTTAAGAGATAACAAAATATGTATTTAATGATTAATTTATTTAAAATATCCTGTTTTGTGATATTTATTTTTATGAAGAGAATTTTTTTTTATTATATGAATTAGGTAAGTCTTCCATGGTTAATATCCAAACGTTCATTTTTAGCCTATGTCTCATTGAATAGATCTCTATGAGGTGGTTGGATCATGAACACAACATCCTTTTTCTAATTTTAGTTCATATGCTCGAATTTTTAATCAAATATAATATGTAGTCTTCATATATAGGGGTGTCAATATTTGACACGACACAAAA
>NW_021500333.1:0-376 GCF_001605985.2 Dendrobium catenatum
GTAGAATCCATATTGCTGTTGTAGATATCCATACATTAGTTTCAATCAATAAGTGTCGTCACTCTTTTGCCCGTCGGCCGCCCGTCAGCATATAAAACTCCTTATGACTCCCATCAATAGTGTTGTTGTAGAAATCCATAATCAATGTTTAAAGGAAAGCCCGTCGGCCCACCATCCTGTACAGGTCAAGATCTATCTCCAACCAACGTTCAACCAGGTTCCCACTTGTCTTTCAGTAACAATCAATTCAATTAATAGTCAATGCAAGAAGCAATATTAAAGCAATCTAGAATAATCATATCAATAGACATACGCATATCAATTCAATCTATCAAATCCGGGAAAATCAGAAATCATACGAAAATCGGGCAGAGTA
>NW_021500334.1:0-260 GCF_001605985.2 Dendrobium catenatum
TTCCATGACTCCCATAAGGGATTGTGCCCAATTAAGGCAGCGACCGTCTCTTAAACAAGATAAGATTGATGCATTAAGTCCTCTTAAAGTTAGAGGCTTAAGAGCTATTTGAATTAAACCTATATGGATATATTTGTAATCTTGCATATAAGATCTGAGATCTTCATAGGATAATAGAGAAATAGTTTTCTCTGTAGAATCGATTGGGATAGATTGTTCTAACGTTTTAATGGTAGTTTTACCTTTGAAATCAAAGGTTC
>NW_021500335.1:0-387 GCF_001605985.2 Dendrobium catenatum
AATATCTTCTTCAGCAGAACCTTGCAAACCAGAATAATTCTTCATCTCCATATTATTTCCTTCATTGATTTTCACAGCAGATTTTCCAAACAGAAGCACGTCTTCATTTTTCTTCAGAGAGGGAAAATTTTCATTTTCCAAATGAAAATTAACAGTCTTCAGTCATCAATTCTTTTCCTTTGCCGACGACAACCGGTATTGTCTTAGACGAGGCTAACAGACCACCCTCATTAATGATTAACGACATACCAGCTCTGACTACGTGTTTTGAAGCTTGAACAAAACCAGGTTTACCATCTCCGAACGCCGTCGGGGATGACAAAAATGTTTTGCTTGGAACATGCGAACCTCCGTTGGGCAACCGATGAACATCAGATGGACCACCGG
>NW_021500336.1:0-207 GCF_001605985.2 Dendrobium catenatum
TTAAGATTATCCCCACCACGCTAAAAGAGCGTGTATAAGGCTTATCTGCCTCGTCGTAGGTGTCGCACAGTGTTCCCTTCCCTCGACGCTAGAGAAAAGAGTGTATGGGTGATTTTTCGGCTCGACACGAACGTCGAATATGGGGTTTTGAGTTTAGGAAGTTATACATTCGAATGACGATGACTCGGTAGAGGGTACAAAAAATAA
>NW_021500337.1:0-209 GCF_001605985.2 Dendrobium catenatum
AAAACTCGTTATGATATAAATATTAGCATAACAAAAGAATTTCAATGAAAATATTGTTTTTAAGCCAAAGTTTCAAACATTGAAATGAACATATGATTTATGAATTTTATGTATTTAAAAATTAAAAAGCTAAATTTCTAAAAATAATAATAAAGTTAGCTAAGCTATAAATATGAATGACAATTTAAAAAATAAATACATGTTAAAAC
>NW_021500338.1:0-280 GCF_001605985.2 Dendrobium catenatum
TTTCTATTCTAAAGGGCATTCTAAGGTTTGGCATCGTTTGTGTCAGATTAAGTGGAAAGTTGAGCCCTGTTTAGCTTGGGGCCTTGGGGAGGGTAACATTTTCTTCTAGCATGATCGTTGGATTAATGGTCTATCCCTTGAGGCTCTACTTAACACGAATTCTAGGAGTATGGTGAGAGTTAACTTTTTCTATTGTGCCAATGGTTGGGATTTGGATAAACTTTCTTCTGTTATTCCTGTTTATATTATTCAAATGATTGCTAACATTTCTCTTAATCGT
>NW_021500339.1:0-237 GCF_001605985.2 Dendrobium catenatum
TTCTCCATCTTACTGTGGGGGCAAAAGGAGAGTCAATTTAGTAATAGTATAATACCTTAAGAGGGAGTCTTCAAGGAGTGGATATAGTTCATATTTGACTGAACCACTATAAATCTTTGTGTCTTTTTATTTTTCATATTTATTTTCTACAATTTATTTACTTTGGTTGAAAAGATTATTTTAATTTAAAATAAAATTATTGTACAATTTTAAAATGGTTTTATATTAATAAATTTA
>NW_021500340.1:0-216 GCF_001605985.2 Dendrobium catenatum
TGCTAGTACCATATGTTCAGTTAATTTTGAAATAGCTTGTAGAAATTTTCAAGCAGATCTGATAGTACTTCCATTAGTAGAATTTGATATAATTCTGGGAATGGATTGGTTAGTCAAGTACTTTGCAACTATTGAATGTTGGAAGAAGAAGGTCAGATTTGATTTGCCTGGAGAAGAAGTATTTTATTTTCAATGTGATAGAGGTGCAATTTCTTC
>NW_021500341.1:0-391 GCF_001605985.2 Dendrobium catenatum
GTTAGGTAGTTCGAATCTTGTCGACTTCTATTGATCCATATAGAATGATCGGATTCGAACTTGAATTCACATGTCAACCCGTGTAGCATCCATAGGCGTCACGTGTGTACCAATAACACGCTCGCCAGGGCCCATGCGGGTTGAGATTGTATTTACCCCTTGTGTATCTATATGTATACAAACTACGGTGCACGTGTAAGGGTATTTTGAAATATTTATAATTGTGCATGTATTTGTCATTTGAATGCACAGCATTTCCTTGAAAAGCTTATACATGCCTTCTGTCTGCTTTCATAAGTGTTGCAGATCCGGTGGCGTTGGATTTTGATGTTAACTCCCCCTTTCTTATTCACCGGGGAAGGGTCTTTCTGAACTTTGGAGTCAATGACTG
>NW_021500342.1:0-2652 GCF_001605985.2 Dendrobium catenatum
TTGTTAACTTGATAGCATCCCGTTAATCTAGTTGTAACTACATGCCTTGCAAAGTTTCTAATTGATAATTCTGAAAGCCTAACTTGGATAAGCATCGATTCTATAACTAGCAAAGTTTTAATAATCTTATATTAAAATCTCCAAGCAATTCTTGTTCCTTTGTATGGTATCACATCAATGCAATTTGGAAATTCTAGGAAAAATGAGAATTAACATAGCATTTGATGTCTCTGACTTGGCAATCTACCATGAAGCAACGGCAGTCTCCATAGACCATCATTTTTCTTCACCGCTACTGCTCTGGCCTCCATAATATTCTCTGTGCCATTTCAAGTTTTCAACTCATCATTTTGAGTAATTACTAGCTTACAGCAAGAAATAAAAATCTGAAAATTTGATGTTTGAATTGCCCCCATAATTCAGGCCCTTTCTGCATAAAATTAGCTATAACTTTCGGTCTCATGAAATAATTAGTGATTTAGGGCTGCAAAAGAACATTAACTAATCATCTATAATCCTCCCGGTTAGCATTAATTAATCTGAAATCATAAATTTATCATCCTACAGCTGTCCAGCACAACTTACCCAATAAACCCAAAGCATGCAATCAAAAAATTCAAGCAACAATCAGGTTGTAATTACACTAAAGCACATTATAATCACCAAACCATCTAAATTTCTTAATTCGCATTGCGCTTACGTCCGCAAGGTAGATGAGACACATTTTTTATAAAATGTGGTCATTTCACAAGAAATTCTCACCAGATTATATGCAAATCAAATTATGAGAAACTTCTTGACAAACACGGGGTATACTGAAAAAACATCTAGCAATATATTGGGGGATACATATCAGATAATTTACAAACATGGTAAGCAGTAAAGACAGTTTAGCCAGAATTGAAAGTTGCGCCTACAGGTGTCAGCAAATTATTAAGAAATATAATACAGCAGAAATATAATCATGCCAGCATTCAAGGGGCGTTACCTTCTTGATATCCCGAATAGCAAACAGGCCAATACACACCTCTCCATTAACCATCCACTGGTTGCATCAAAGTTAAAACAGGTTAAATGAATTAGCATAATAACACATGAAAAAAAAATTCAAAATTCTCTAGGTTGAACAAATCTTCAAAACGAATCAAATGACACCTAAAATGCATAAAATACGATTTAGTATAATGTCAAAATCAAAATGCTTATTACTTCACATTTTGTACGTAAGATAAAAAGAATGGCATGAAAAATAACCAACTTCAACGTTTAGACAATTTTTTTTTTATTGGACAAAAAAATTTTGGGCCTAGCTAGAGAGAGAATATTTTCAAAACCATGAACGGATATAGTATTTATTATGGCAGATTTGACTATTACCTTCTCCTGTGAATATCAAATAAGGCATTTAGTAAAACCAAAGTTCTAAAGCTCGGTTTTAATTCGGAAATCAAATATGCATACACAGTTTTGGTCACTACAGCTTTGATTGCCATAGCAGTTTACTGTTTTCAAGTACTATCGTTTTGTTTCAATTACATTTTAAATAATGGTTAATGAACTTTCAATAAATGATGTAATAAAATAGAAAAAATTATTTTGAATTTAATTTCTTAATTATATATAAAGTGTTGAGGTATTTATAGACTTCTACAAATACCTTAAATAGAAATAAATTAAAGCTATTAAAAAAAAGAAAAAAAAAAAGTCGCCAAGCCAAGATGGGCAAGCTGCTAGAATAGGAAGAGGAGACACACAAACTGTAATATAAGGGCCAAAAGAGGATCGATCCACCGATAAGAACCCTTAATATATGTGCTCAATGATCCTTATTAAGATTGATTAAATTGTGCATCCCACATCCTTTGAAAAGTTCATGGAAGTGTAGAATAAATTTATTTATAATGTAAAGTTTATCATATAATAATGATAAATATCACCAAGGCCTATCAGCTTTGGACTTTGTTTTGATAAGCATTCATGAAAACCTTCCACGTAAATTACTACAAGCTTTAGGAATTTCACTATTATCTCTCATGTTCATTTCCAATCTTGATAGAGATCCATGTTTTGTTAAACCTATTAACATTTCTATTATTTTGACTTACGCCTCATAATTTTTTTTGCTTGAAATCAAATTATTCTAAAAGGGCATGCCTCCTTGGACTGCTACTGTGGTAAGAGAACCATCAGCAGTGATGATTTTCTTATCACTTGGGTAAGAAGTATAGTTGATGAAATGGGTAGGTGAGTGTGTCATGTGATCTGTGTCTCCTGAGTCAATGATCCATAATCTTTTTAAATGATTTCTAGATGCACTTAAACAAATGGAAATAGGAAACTTACCTGAAAGTGCAAGAGAGAAAAATGCATTTGGTTTTTCAAGGGATAGCAGGAGTTGTTTTAGTTTATCAATATCTTTTTTATTGAGTTCTCTGAGCTAGATTGTGTTTCTATGTTGAGCTGACTTGTTGTATTGTTGGCATGTGATGTTCTCCTTGTTTCACTTCTTTGATTCCACTCCTTAATGGAGGGTTTTTCATGTATTTTCCAGCACGTCTCATTTGTGTGCTTGACTTCTTTCAATAAATGCACCAAAGTGAATCTTTATCTTTAAATTTTGTGGAGTTTTTACATTTTCCTTCCATGATGCTT
>NW_021500343.1:0-310 GCF_001605985.2 Dendrobium catenatum
TTTGTATTATAAAATGGTGGCCAACCTTTTTTTTTTTTGGTGCAATCATGGATGAATTAAGAATTACAATTAAAATTTGACGAAGAAAGAGAGTTTTCTTACCTGAAGAACAGCGATGCTAAGAAGACATTGTCACATCCGCCCAAACTTCCCACTCCAAAACTAAGGCTCAGTCCCTAGCATACAAGCATTAAGGTCGTCCGTTTGTATAGATTTCTCTTTAGGTATATCTCTAAGAAGCTAATTCAATCTTATTTATAGGCAATAAAATCGGACATATATTTCTCCTCTGAGAGATATTTGAATAGCA
>NW_021500344.1:0-243 GCF_001605985.2 Dendrobium catenatum
ACTGGCAGAGTGTAGAGCGTCAGATGATGACCCGGCGGAGTGACGACGTTAGGTGATGATCCGGTGGAGCACAGGGCGTCAGGTAGTGATCCGGCGAAATGACGGCGTTAGGCGATGGTCCGGTGGAGCACAGGGTGTCAGGTGGTGGTCCGGTGGAGCACGGGGCGTCAGGTGGTGGTCCGGCGGAATGACGGCGTTAGGCGGTAGTCCGGTGGAGCACAGGGTGTCAGGTGGTGGTCCGGT
>NW_021500345.1:0-274 GCF_001605985.2 Dendrobium catenatum
ACAGCAGATGATAGTCTATCTCTTGGAGGAGTTCTTCAGGCCTCAACAATCAGTGGCCTCTGGAAGTTCTTTTTCATTAAGCCCTTTTCCTTGACTGTTTTCAATACACGGTGTACCCGGGCAGACAGGCGTTCGGGCTCTCGTATCTTCTTAGGGGCTGGAACTTCAGACCGATGTTCCCAGAAAGGTTTCTTGAGCTCACCAGAAGAGCTATTTCTTTTTACCCACTTCAGGTTAGAAAACCTGTTCTGAGTGGGGATATTGATCTCTGGTT
>NW_021500346.1:0-210 GCF_001605985.2 Dendrobium catenatum
ATTTCTGCTGTGGACAGCCATTTGGCTGCTGTTTGTTTGCCGATTTTGGTTAGGTTACTTTCGAACTCAAGTATTTCCTATCACATTTCCACACCTCTATTGGAATATCATCAAGTCCAACAGGCTTTTCCACCCTTCATTTTCTTTAAAGCCTCTCTAACTTCGGTTTTATTAATACAACGATAAAAACAAAAATTTTTATTTTCATTT
>NW_021500347.1:0-335 GCF_001605985.2 Dendrobium catenatum
ATTTTAATATAAAAATTTCAAATAGTATTTAACCATAAAATATGTATTTTCAAGAAAGAAATATATGGTTAAAGCAAAAAAGAACAGCAAGTAAAGATTTAGAGATGGAAAGTAAACTCAAGAACTGAGAGAGATTACTCGGTTTTGTGTGTTGATGCTTTCCAATAATGATTTTGATTTCACAAATGAAAAGAACTCTTGGAATAAAATCAAGGCTTCTCCTCTCAAGATTTAGCATGTAAAGAGGAAAGGAATAATGGAAGAATTGCTGGAGATTTTCCATTTTGGCAGCCCTTATATGAGGAAGATGAGAGGTATTTAAAGAGAAAGGGCAA
>NW_021500348.1:0-348 GCF_001605985.2 Dendrobium catenatum
GGACACCAAAGGCTTTCACGGGCGCTTGCTCGAACGGAAGGAGGGATCGGTCTCTGGGCTCAAAGGAAGCTTCTGGGAGTTCGAAAGGGCTCTGGGGATCGAATGAGAGCGAATGCCAATGCCTCTAGCGGTCTAGCGAGCTCGAGGGTATTCAGCCATGAATTGAGCTGGAGAAGGCTCGGATTACTGCCAGGTGGACGATGGCGACGTCCAGGGGGGATCGTGGAGATAAAACCGATCAAACCGGTGGGAATCAGCCTTGAGCCAGGAATTGTCTGGGGGGACCACCGAAACTTAAATTCCATTGGTTCTGACCGCCGCCGGCCATGGTCTGGGTCGGGTTCACTG
>NW_021500349.1:0-303 GCF_001605985.2 Dendrobium catenatum
GGAAGAAGTTGAGAGACTAATCCGACAAGGATATCTCTGACAATTCATCAAGAATACACCAACCCGAGATGAAGTTGGTCCGACTGGGGGACAGAATCAACAACAAAGAAAACCATTGAATACTGTTCAAATGGTTGGAGATATTGAATGATCACGCAGAATCAACAACAAAGACAACCATTGAATACTGTTCAAATGGTTGGAGAGATTGAATGATCACACACTTTGTGTATTTGTATTAGCAAATATTACTTGTCTTGTTGTCGCTTTTATGTTGAGTTGAGTGCCACTTTGATATCTCTA
>NW_021500350.1:0-338 GCF_001605985.2 Dendrobium catenatum
TAATTTTGAAGGAAAATTGCAACCTGAACAATTCCTTGAATGGGTAGAAAAAATGGATCAATTTTTTGAATGGAAAGAAATTCTGGATAATCGAAAAGTTAAATTTGCAAGTTTGAAACTAACGGGACATGCATTAACGTGGTGGAAAAATTTATAAAACAACAGATTAAGAAGAGACAAAGAAAAAATTCAAACATGGGATAGAATGAAAGAGAAAATGAAAGGAAAATTTTTGCCAACTGATCATGCTCGAACAATATTCAAAGATCAACTCAATTTGCGTCATGTCATTAAAACTGACGAGGCTTATCGTATGGCTTTAAAACTGGAAAAGCAAC
>NW_021500351.1:0-285 GCF_001605985.2 Dendrobium catenatum
AGCCAATGGTACCTTTCGATTCCCCGGACACTGCATACTGTCAAAGATCTTCTCTACTCTCATTATCCAATCTTCAACAGCCTGGGGTCCCACAGCCCCTTTGAACAACGGAGGCTTCAGCTTGTGAAACATCTGTAAGTGTCTGTCTGCCTCTTCCTCTTTGCTCCCACTCATCTTGCTCTGAGCATCCCCCATTACATGTGCAATCGCAGTAGCCAACAGCATCATACTCTCTGAATGTACTGGAACTGCGCTGTGTTGCTCATTCGGTATACTGGATTCTGC
>NW_021500352.1:0-201 GCF_001605985.2 Dendrobium catenatum
GGGGGGGGAGGCTACGATGAAAAAAAAATCCTAACAAAGCACCTTGTTTTCCAAATCCTTATTACTCTAAAAATTTGAAAAGCTGCATTGAATTTTAAAAGATAGCGAATAAGTTCAAATTCTTGATGAGTAACAAGATTGGCAGTAATTTGCGACATGTTAAGTGTAACATCAAAATCTGCTCCAGGATCGTCCGGGCCG
>NW_021500353.1:0-210 GCF_001605985.2 Dendrobium catenatum
CTTGGGGCACTCACTAGGAAAGGAGGGAGTGATGTCAAAATCGGGATACACATGGACCTTGACCTCCTAGGTAACCTACATATATTAATTATATTATATAGTATATTTTTTATTTTTCTTAGTATACCCTTCTTTATAATCTAATAAACCCTATAAATAAAAGGAGGAAGATTCATTTTTGTTGGATCTTATTTGACTTAATATTTAGTT
>NW_021500354.1:0-2394 GCF_001605985.2 Dendrobium catenatum
GGTGGTTTCTAAGAGGTGGCGATTCTTACGTTCACACACGCCATTTTGTTGTGGTGTGTAAGGACAGGAAAACTGGTGTGTAATACCTTTATGAAGAGTGAATACTTGAAGGAATTTGTTATTGAATTCACGGCCTCCGTCACTTTGAAGTGTCCGAACTGAGGATTTTAATTTTTTTTCAATGTTTTTTGATGAAATTGACTAGGCAAGGAGGAACATCTGATTTTTGTTTGAGCATATAAATCCAAGTATACTTTGTATAATCATCAACAATAAGTAAGAAATAACACAAACCATCAAGAGAGATAACTGGGGAAGGACCCCAAACATCAACGTGAATTAATTCAAGTGGTGAAGAAGATACACTAGAAGAAAAGGGAAAAGGTAATATGTGACTCTTTGAAAGAGCACAGGCATTACATATAGAGCTTAAGGAGGGAATACATAAGGAAGGAAAACTCTTTGAGATGGCTGCCATGATCCGTTGATTAGGATGTCCCAGACGACGGTGCCAAGAGATGGCAGAATAGGTGGACGAAAAGTTGTTGATGCTGCAACGATAGGAGGTTGGGAGGGGATAGGATAGAGGCCATTACGGCAACGTCCGTGGAGTAGAAGTTGTTTGGTCATCGAATCCTTGACAGCAAAACCAAATTTATTAAATTTAATTGAGCAGTTGTTGTCGTTAGTTAATTTAGAAATGGAGATGAGTTTATGAGTGAGATTAGGAACATGATAAAGATGCTTGAGATGGAGCTTACGCGTGGGAGTTGGAAGAAGACAGTTACCTACGTGCTATATGGGTAGTGATTGTCCATTTCCCACAAATACCTGGTCTCTACCAGAATAGGACGTTGGTTGTTGTATAGGAGCAGGATCGGGTGTGAGGTGAGCTGACGCCCCGCTATCCAAATACCATGGAGAAGATTCAGAGTTTGTTAGCAGAGCCACATTGGAGTTAGAGGTTGGAGCCGTGTAGTTGAAATTTCCTCTATGCCAACAGTTCACGGTAGAGTGACCACGTTTACCACAGATTTGACAGTCTCCTTCAAATCTTGGTGAGCGCGTGGTGGTGCGATTGGCGTTGTTGAAGAAGGAGCGGCCGCGTCCACGGGTAGAAAAGAAACGCCCGCAGGATCGTCCATGGTTGGTAAACAGAGCATTGGGTCCATCCGTTGGAGAAGCAGTGGAAAAGGAAAGATCACGAATAGCATCGGTTGATTGATGAACCTCCTCACTACGAAGGAGAGAATATAAATCATCCAAGCTGATGGGTTGAAGGGAGCTCCGAATAGTTGTCTTGAATGACTGATATGAAGGCGGTAAGCCATTGATAATATAATGCAGAACATCTTCATTGTCGATAGTCCCTCCAGCCGCTCGAATGTTGTCTACGATGCTTTTGATAGAAGCCAAGTAGTCCGTCATGGACTTGTTCTGCATAGATAGAGAATGTAGCTCATTTTTTAGCTGAATAACTCGTGAGTGATTCGTAGAGTAGAACCGCTGTTCTAAGGTCTTCCAGATGGAGGCCGAAGTGTCTAAGTTCAGAATGTAAGGTAAGATGGACGGGGAAATGGAAGAGAACAGAGCAACGGACAGGTTTTGATCGATGAGCGACCAAGAAGAAAATTGAGGATTAAGTGTTAGTTGCCCAATGGCGGTAAGAAGATGTTTTGGTGGGCAGAGGATATTTCTGTCTAAGTAGCCGAAAAAATGATTTGCTGCAAACAGCTTGTAGATGGCTGTGCGCCAGGTAAGGTAATTATCAGGTAATAAATGAACGTTGATCACGTTTTTGATGTTGACAAGAAGAAATTTGAGGGTGGGAGGAATAACTACATCAACGGAGGCGGTCATGACATCGGATGTCAAGACCGCAGGAGGTGGCGTGCTGGGTGCTGATGCTGACGAGTCTCCCATCTCCAGCTGATTCGAGGATGAGCCGTTAGGCAGGCAGCTCTGATACCATGAGGAAGCAAGCAAAACTGAACAGGAACCAAGGAAGACAAAGATGAACAGTAAACCTTTTCATTCTTGATATCTACCTCAATGAAATACACACTATTATATAGTTAAAGTAGCTGTGAGTAAATTATTGTATTATCCCTGTTAGTTATACTAAGCTATCAGAGGTGCAGAATGTCGTGGAGATGTCGTGGAGACAAGTTCTGTATTTCAGGCGAGGAGCAGCGCGGTAGTGGGCGTCGCTGTCTTAACACGTAAGACTCGAATTCAAGACCTTTTAATTAGTACACAAAACTCCTAACTAACAGATCGATCAAGATGAGCTATTGAATTTGGAGTTACGATATTTATAAATAAAAATTAAATTTAAAAAATAATAATTTTATTAAATTATCATTCCATTTGATGCATTTGAGAATTCAATTA
>NW_021500355.1:0-290 GCF_001605985.2 Dendrobium catenatum
TAGAATTTGTTTTTGTTGATTAGAAATATTCTATATGCGTTATGATGTTCTAGGGCTATTTAAGGGTTAGTTGTTTAGGGTTTAGATCATGATATTGCTGAGTTTATTTTCTTAATGTTTGTTGTGAGTTCCTAGCAGCATCTAAAGTTTGTTGGAGAGCTGATCTACATTTCGAATAGTAGATCAATTGTATATTGCTTTATTAATGAAGGAGAAATAAGAAAATCAATCATATCTTATGTTCCTACGTTGGTCTTCTCTTTTATTTGCTGTTTTTACTTCCAAGTATC
>NW_021500356.1:0-299 GCF_001605985.2 Dendrobium catenatum
GGTTAGCGGAAGAGAACCGTGAGCAGACTTAGCGACGTCACTAGTAGACAGGTGACCTTGAGAGGACTTGTCGCCGAGTTGGAAGTCGGGTTCGAAGGAGCGGATGGACGGCCTTCGATGATCCACGTATAGACGGAGAAGTGATCGTCTATAGAGTCCACGAGAGTTTGTAAGATCCGGTCCAAATACTCTTCCGGGGTGTCGTCGAAGTCGAATCCCACGTCAAAGAAAGGGGAACGGAGAATGTCGACTCTTCCGTTGGGGTCGTACTCAAACCCGAAATTCCATTCGGGTTCCTC
>NW_021500357.1:0-390 GCF_001605985.2 Dendrobium catenatum
TTCATCCTACTGGAGACCAAAACTGGAGGCAAAGTAAGGTTGGGAGACAACACTACCAGGAAGGTGATAGGCTCAGGTACTGTTAGTAATGTTAAAAATTTTTTAATAGAAAATGTCTTACTAGTTGATGTTTGAAACATAATTTACTTAGCATTAGTCAATTGTGTGACAAAGGTTTTGACATTAAATTTTTATCTGATAAATGCCTGAATAGTTTATTTGATAAACTAGTTTTAGAAGGAAAACGAATGAATAATATTTACATGTTAGACCTTGATTGCATTGATAACTCAAATTCATTCTATTTGAAAATAATAATTGATGACTCATGGCTATGGCATAGGAGACTATGGCATGTTAGTATGAAAACTCTTAGAAACATCACTCAGA
>NW_021500358.1:0-514 GCF_001605985.2 Dendrobium catenatum
TTCTTCTTCTTGGTCACCTACTTCGTTACATAAAAGGCACACTTACATTTGGTTTACCGATTTTACAGGGCAATATGGACTTACATGCATACGCAGATGCAGATTGGGCTGGTGACAAAGACACTCGACGGTCAACATCTGGCTACTGCTCGTTCGTCGGCAACACACTTATATCATGGAGCGTCAAAAAGCAGCACACGGTGGCTCGCTCGTCCACCGAATCGGAATACCGTTCCCTTGCGACGGCACTGGCAGACATATTGTGGCTCAGGCGTCTTCTAGGCGATTTTGGCATCCATAACATACCTCCAACTCGCCTCTATTGTGACAGCACTTCAGCTATAGCGCTCGCTAACAATCCTGTATTTCATGCAAGAACAAAACATATTGAAATCGATCACTATTTTATTAGGGACCATATTCAAGCTAATACGGTACAGATTCTTCCGATCTCCACAAAAGATCAAATAGCCGACATATTCACAAAGCCTCTTTCTACTCCTCGGTTCCATCT
>NW_021500359.1:0-276 GCF_001605985.2 Dendrobium catenatum
GAAAAGGTAAATAAAATTTTGAGATAATTGCCTTCTTATTTTTATGCTAAAATTACTATAATAACTGAATCCAAATATCTGAATGCTTATTCGATTGATAATTTTCTTGGATCATTCATTGCTTACAAGAAAGAGGTGAATCAAAGAAATCTTGATGAGGTGAGAAAAAGAAGGAGAAAACTATAGCACTGAAGACAAACAACTCTTCTGGGTCTAAAAGCAATGATGTTGCCTTCATTACTAGGCAATTCAAAAGCTTTCTAAGGAAGAACAACA
>NW_021500360.1:0-237 GCF_001605985.2 Dendrobium catenatum
CCCTCAAACCCAAAATATTAAATGCCCAAAAAATAATATAAATTTCATAAAATTATACCAAAATTCTGTAAAAAAATTTAGCGAACAAAATTAATATAAAAAAGGTTGAACCAATTGAAAGCAACCTCGACCATCCTCAATGAGCTAAGAATGCTAACTTCATATTCAACCCAAACTCACAAAGGAGTCGGTGCCGTATTAATGTAATCAAACAAGCACATTTTAATATTCCAAAGT
>NW_021500361.1:0-403 GCF_001605985.2 Dendrobium catenatum
TTGCGTGACTGATTCGTAACAGAATCACCACCGTCAGCATTTGCCCGTTTACCCCTAAGAAGGACTTCCTCATCTGATGATTTGGTGTCCCTAGCAAAAACACCTCCCAAGCCAGGCTTTTGCGGGGGCGTGTCAATAGTCCCACCTTTGACTGCCTCCTGAGACTTACCGGCCAGCCTTACCTTGCCCAGGTCGCTAATCCTACCCACGTTCCCAAACATGAATAACACTTTCTCCTGCTTGAAGAAAGGATTATCCATAACTTTATTGGCACATAACATTCCCACTGGACTGCCCAGCTCCGGCGCGCACGAGCCGAGCACGGCGGCCCGCTGGTTGCCAATAGTCATCTCATCTTGTCCAAGGGAATCTTTGATCTCCTCTGGAGCCGGCAGTCCCGAGC
>NW_021500362.1:0-372 GCF_001605985.2 Dendrobium catenatum
TAAGACAATTTTTATTATGAACTTCGTCCGTACGAACCTTTGGTTCGTCAAGACAAACAGATGTCGGTTCATAGCGGGAGATGGTTTTCAACTGCCATCAAAACGAGTTAATTTTTAATCATCTGTACGAACACGTGTTCGTCTGTACGATCGTTTGGTCAAAAGTCTGTACGAAAGGACGCTTCGTAAATTGTGTGATTACGAAAAGTCATTATTTTTTAACTCACTTGTTCGTCCATACAAAATATTTTCGTACAAGGATGAATCGAATTCGTACGGGATGAACAAAATTTCGTCAGGTACGAACAGTTGTTATTCTTTAAATTAACGGCAAATTTTACTAAACAGTCACTCTCACACATCTCTTTCAAA
>NW_021500363.1:0-407 GCF_001605985.2 Dendrobium catenatum
CAAAAAGGCGGTCCGATCGTCCAGGCCAATCAGATATCGGCCAGGCTGATTAGACACAGGCGATCGTCCCGAGGAGTCAATCCGGAGGACCGTTGAAAAAGCAGATCATCCGGGCCGATTAGGTGTATCATCCAGGATGATGCACAATAATTGATCATACCGGCCGAAGTTAAAACATTTTAAGTCACTACCACGTGTGTCGTCAAGGACGAGCAGTGGATCGGCCCGACCGATTGTCCAATAATGGATCGTCCGGGCCTGATTTTAAAGATTCAAACGTGCTGACACGTGGACCATCCAGGACGATCCAGTGTATCGGCTAGGACGATGCACTTAAAATGCATCGGCCAAACGAAATATTCTATCGGCTAGGACTATCATCATGATTGCAACAGAGTTCGATCAGA
>NW_021500364.1:0-348 GCF_001605985.2 Dendrobium catenatum
GTACCAATAACACGCTCGCCGGGGCCCATGCGGGTTGGGGGGCATTTTATAATTGAACCATGTCAACTCCCTTTTATCTGCATAGGAGGATTAGGTTCAAATTTAATAACCCGTGCAGCATCCCTAGACGTCACGTGTGTATCAATAACACGCTCGCCGGGGCCCATGCGGGTTTGGGACTGTATTTTTCCCTTTAGTGTACCTATGTGTATACAGATTACATTGCACGTGCAGGGGATATTCTTGGAATAGACGCCTTCTGTCTGCTTGTACGAATGTTGCAGATCTGGTGGCGTGGCGTTATAGTTGTGGACGCCTTCTGTCTGCTTGTACGAATGTTGCAGATCC
>NW_021500365.1:0-603 GCF_001605985.2 Dendrobium catenatum
AGATCAAAGGCTAAAATCTGGGATCCATGAGGGAACTTAACTAGACGTGATGGAAAAGGACATCTTTCTCCAAATTGATTGGTCGAGGAGAAATTTTATATTTTTTAATTTTTTTTTAAAAACTTTTTGATAATTTGAAGAATGAATCCTATCAAAATCAATTCACCATTTAATTTTATTCAGCTTTTCTTTAATTTTGGATAGCATTAATGTATTTTCTATCCATTTAAGTCCATTTAACTGAGCAAAACACAAAAAAAAAGAGAAAGGATGACTTTAAAAAGAAAGTACAAACCTGAGGGCGATAAGAACGTCGAACTTATAGAACCCAGGGTGGCGAATCATTCTCGCCGCCTTGTTGGAGAAAGCCGTGAACGTCATCGAATGCTTTTAGGGTCAACAAATAAAGTCAAGATGAGGAGGAGTTATTAGAAGAAATGCTCAGTCAATTGCAAACTACTCTAGATAGAAACTTTTAATTTAAATTGGGACACACATTCTTTAAAATGCCTCCGACCCCATTTGGAAGGACATAATGTCATAATACATAAAAAAGTTTTCTTCTTAGAATTCCATTTATTTGACTTGTAGAACAAGAAACAA
>NW_021500366.1:0-444 GCF_001605985.2 Dendrobium catenatum
ATAATATCGATGATCATTTAGTGTGATTCGTGATCATCCAGTTCTACCTGTGTAATTTCAATCGTTCTGAAGAGTTATCGGTATGATTAGTTGATCATATATATCATATTGCATGATGAGTAATTCATACAGTATGATCATAATAATTGACCTTCTTGAGCATTTATTCTGACAATTATTTGTCTCTAATGGTTAGATCCTACATGTATCATATAGTAAGATGTGTATATCGTACAATACGATATGCAGTGAGTTTTATGGTTGCATGCGAAATAATAAAAAACAATTTCACATGTTCATGCACAAAAATTTTGACAAAATTATAAAGAGATAACAAAATAGTAAATAAAACAAAAATATTATTAAGACACAATAACATTCAAAAACCTTAATACAACAACAACAATAACATCAAGTCTTTATCCCACTACGTGGGGTCGGCTA
>NW_021500367.1:0-208 GCF_001605985.2 Dendrobium catenatum
GGGTTCGGGTTAAACTTTTGACCCGAAATTGACTCAAAAGTGACCCGATTTTGACCCGAAAACCCAATTTTGACCCGGCAACCCGAGATTGACCCGGTTTTGACCCGAAAAGAGGAGATTGACCAACTTTTGACCCTAAAATTAGTAATTTTTTGTTGAAAACTGGTCATTCGGGTAGGGTCGGGTTGACTCGTATCCGAAGCGGGTT
>NW_021500368.1:0-370 GCF_001605985.2 Dendrobium catenatum
CACAACACAGAAACAAATCCCACGAAAAAGAGTGTCCGTGGCAAGTGCCATACAATATTACATCACAGAGTACAGTAAGTAAAGGTGGCCGGGCTCCACCGACAACAACCCGGAAGTGACGCAAATCTTTTAAATGAGGCATTTTACATCTTCAGTCTTCGTCTCCACTCCCTTGATTCGTCTTTGGATCATCTTCGTCTCTTCGGGCTCCTCGTAGTACGTCCTCCAAAAGGATGCCCAAGTGAAAAAGAAAACCCTCTGTAGGGGTTTACTTTTCCCTTTGGATTCCTATCTCTTTAGAAAATGCCTCATTTTAACGATTTTCACAAAGTATACTATCAAATACATTACATATATGAAAAATAGAAAA
>NW_021500369.1:0-317 GCF_001605985.2 Dendrobium catenatum
ACCTCATAGCTTTGTATTATTTTATCTACTTTCAATATTAATAAAACATGCTTCTACAATTGTAACTTTAGATACCCATAAGAGTATCTAGTTGTTGTTGCATTTGTTGCCAGGAAGTACCCTATAAGTCTTATTATAAGAGTCTAAATCAAAATTTTTAGACTCTTTTACAACATCCAATAAATTGTTGAGGTTCGACCAAACCTGTTGTGCTTTAGTCCAGTTGTGCTTAGTCAAAACTAGTCTCGTTATGTTTATCATTAAATTGACATTTTGTTTTCTTCACCAGGAATTTGGAGCTGATTTATGAGTTTGAC
>NW_021500370.1:0-276 GCF_001605985.2 Dendrobium catenatum
TGCCCGATCAAGCTAATTTTGTGATGCCGTATCAGTTGCCCCCTATTTTCGGACGTCGAAGCTTCAGAAGTCCGAAAATACTTGTTCCGAAATTTTACATTGGCCGAATCGCAAAAAATTGCGTTCCAAAAGTTAAATGTTTGCTCAAACTTGATCGTAGAGGCCTCGTTGAGTTCCGAAAGTGTCAAAATTGAGTCCGGAACGTCGAAAAACGTGTCCGAGGACCCCAAAAACGTCCGATTTGGACTTTCCGGGCCCAAAATCGGAGCCCGGAAG
>NW_021500371.1:0-281 GCF_001605985.2 Dendrobium catenatum
ACAATCCAAATTTTTTGATTGATATTGAAAGCTCGGAACCAACATATCACTGCATTTTTGCATTGTGGGGTAGCGAGGGCAGGAACTTTAGTGCCAGATCCACTAGCCCTTCTCCTCTCCAAACAGTAAAGGTGGTTGGCAGAGTATAACTACTGCTACTGTAGCAGCAACCAATTTAGAAAAGGTAGAGAATGATTAGCAGAAGAGAACTTGACTAGAATATTTTTACTTAAATTTAATCATTAAATTTTATTTTAAAATAAATATAATAATTTATTTAT
>NW_021500372.1:0-272 GCF_001605985.2 Dendrobium catenatum
ATAAAGAACAAAACGTTAAACATTCCTCCGCAATAAAGCCTTCTGCAATTGATCCCTCTGGACGACTTCTATTTCGAACATATGACTTTAACTTCCCCAAAAATCTAAAAAAATTTATTTGATAAATGATATCAATTTTTTATTAAAGTTATATATGATAAAAGAAATAAAGATACATGAAATAATTACTCACCTCTCAATAGGATACATCCAACGATAACATACAGGACCTCCTATCCTTGCCTCAGTGGCCAAGTGAATCGTCAAATGCA
>NW_021500373.1:0-470 GCF_001605985.2 Dendrobium catenatum
CAGAACAATTATTGTTTTCTTTAAGCCCTGGATTATATTTTATTCATTCCACCATTTTTTTTCACATTTAGCACCATGCATTCCTTCTAAGAATTTACTTGAAAATATAAAGTTATAAGTTTTTTATTTTTATCGTGATTTTTTTGGAACTCTAACCTGTACAGTGCAATGTGGATCCTTGGTAAATGAGAAAAAAACATGCAACATATAATTGTCTAATTTGTGTTGGTTGTTTGTTTTTTATTCTATTTAGGATTCCAAGTATGCCATTCGTTGGGTGGAGGAACAGGATCCGGCATGGGCACTCTTCTTATTTCAAAGATCAGAGAGGAGTACCCTGATCGCATGATGCTCACATTCTCTGTTTTCCCATCACCAAAGGTCTCAGATACTGTCGTGGAGCCATACAATGCCACTCTCTCTGTTCACCAACTTGTTGAGAATGCTGATGAGTGCATGGTGCTTGACAA
>NW_021500374.1:0-277 GCF_001605985.2 Dendrobium catenatum
TATCCCCATCTATTTCACCATCACTCTGAACAATAATCCAAGATATCTAAAACATGTACTCTTATTAATGATTTGATCACCCAAAATCACAATCCCCGCACTAGGTCTATTACTACTAAAATTACACTCTATATATTCCATTTTAGATCTACTCAAGTGAAAACCTTTAGACTCTAAGGTTGACCTCTATAATTCAAGTTTACCTTCAATTCCCTCTCTATTCTTATCAACAAGAACTTGAAAAAAAAAATCCCTTGCTTTTTCTGTTTTATAGGAT
>NW_021500376.1:0-1097 GCF_001605985.2 Dendrobium catenatum
GGCTCCAAAAACCCTCTGAATTCAAAAGTAGCCATTATTGTTCGTATAGTACGATTCAACATTGTACAATACGATCTTCATAAACAGACTTAGTCCTGGTACGAAGATGTAAGAATAGTTCAAAAACAATTCGTACTGTACGATATAATATCGTACGGTACAATCCAATAAAATACTATTCGTACAGGATGATGGTCTGGACGATCACATGTCGTCTCTGTTCATCGTATGGTACGATTACTATCGTACAATATGATGTGACAAAAACTAAGACATCATCCAGGATTATATCCGGGACGATCATACTTCATCTTTGTTCATCGTATGGTACGATCTGATTCGTACAGGATGATGTTCAAAATTTAATTAGGCCTGGATTACATGCACTAATCACGGGTTAATTTAAGTAAGTATTTAAAATAGATCGTACAGTACGAACATGTTCGTACAGTACAAATGACACAAAATCACTTACTTAAACTAAACTACGGCTAGGGTTTTGGATCTGAACATATCGTATAGTATGAATACATTCATACAGTACGATCTATTCACAGAATTGTCCACATGGTTTGGATCGTATGGTACGAATTACAATTGTATAATACGATCTCCAGAGAAGAAATTTTATTACATTTTGCAGTTAAAAAACAACTCTCCCCCTGTGTGTGTGCATGGTTGCTCTTACTCTTATGCATTTTATGGCCAGACTCAATAAAATTAAAATAAAATAAATAGAAAAATATAATATTTGACTCTTACTCCTAATCTACCCGATCTTGAGTCTTCCTTTCGTCCTGAGTCACTTGTGATCTTCCTGAAATATTAGTACTCAAGGACAATAGCAAATAAAATAATATTCAATGAACAGTTATTCCAAATACTCATTATTTGGCATCATCAAAATCTCAAACTCGGGGTCGTGGGTTGCAACAATCTACCCCTTTTTGATGATGTCAAATAGTTTGTTGCAAGTAAGAACGAAAAACATTTCTTTTGTTTTTATTTTTTTTGTTTTATATTTTTTTTATTATTATTTTTTTAATTAAACGCAAGAAGAAAAAAAATAGGATACCAAAAGCAAGTACAGAACAAAA
>NW_021500377.1:0-580 GCF_001605985.2 Dendrobium catenatum
GTTGGGTTCGGGTCAACCCGTTTATACCCGGATCAAGTCGGGTTCGACCCGAAACCGACCCAAATTGACACCCCTAGGGACAGCTTTCTTATTGCTTTTTAAAGTAATTTTTAGTATAAATTTTTTTTTTTCATGAAATTTTTTCATTCAAAGTTCTCTTAATATATATTTTTTAGAATTGATTTGAATACTAATTTTATTTAAAGTTGTAAAAAAAAACTTTAAATTTTATTAACAACTCGTGTAATTAATTTCAGATATGTATCTATATATAAAATTTGAAGTTAGTTTCTTGTGTAAGGAGAGCCATCTATCGTTAAAATTTTGATGAGTTTATCATTTTAAAACAAAAACAACAACAACAACATCTGGGGTCGGCCGCTACATGAATCAATTTTCTTCATGGTGTCATGTTAAGGGTATCTAGATCAATGTATTAAAAGATTCATGTCATGATTATGCGATAAATTTTATGCTGATTGTCGACTACTTAACGCAACCCTCAGCTTTTCTCATCCAGGAGTTGAGATCTGACAACGAAAGTTTTATGAGTTTATTATTTTGAAGCGAGGTTATTTTT
>NW_021500378.1:0-299 GCF_001605985.2 Dendrobium catenatum
ATCCTGAACTAGGAAAGTTAGAACCTTTAAACGTCGACACCTTAGCCCACTCCGATCCTAGTCTCCTCGAGGATAACTCTTTGGATAAAGTATGTCTGGATGATAGTAATGTGATCTCGAAAGAAGTCAATCTGACTTTGAACATGAGGAATTTAAATTCGGAAGATCCTGGTTTAGTTGTATTACCTACTGAGTCGACTTTGGGTAACTTTGATGATAATAATATCGAGTCGGAAGTGGTTCAATTACCTGATTTAACTCACGATTTAAGTAACCCTGAACCCAGTTATCCTGATTCG
>NW_021500379.1:0-859 GCF_001605985.2 Dendrobium catenatum
AATAATAAATGAATTTCTTTGCCTTCTTCATATAATTATGTCAAGTATCTTTCATCAATATAGCCTATTACCCTAAATTGATAGTTGACATAAATATTGCTTCACATAATGACATGAAAACGATGGTGAAAGACTTTTATGATTACATATCTTATAATAGTGGATACAAATATATTTACATTATATTTATTGCATAATAATGATAAATTTCTAATTTAATTTCAACCCACAAAGATATATTTATGGTAAATTAGCTTGAACACATAAACATCATATTTATTTGGACTATGATGACCTTTTAAGGAAATTAATGGGGGCTTTTGTAATTATGGTGAATCTGTGGTAATATGCTCTCATCCATTACTTAGAAAAATATTTCCTCACAAAACTTATCTTAGTTATCTAATCTATTACTAACACTATAGGAAGTTCACTGAATACCAACGGTTAAAACTGGCGACAAATCGGCGGTTTGACTGTCGATAAAAACTAGCGGTTGCTGGTGGTTTTTACGTTGGAATCTTCTGGCAGTTTACCTGCGGTTTTGGGTTCATTAATTTTCGGCTATTGTAGCTGCCGAAAAATATTATTGTCGGAAATATGCTGTCGATTTGCATTTCCTATGTGGTTTATTCCAGCGGTTTAAAAACCGTCAGAAATTTGCTATCGACAATGGACGATTTTTCTGTAGTGTGATAAATCTTTATTAGAATATAAATCATTATTAACATTATAAATACTTCCATGTGCATATATGTCCATCATATCATAAATAAAAGTTTTTTTTGTCATATTATTCTCAAATTTATTGATTTTTTAATAATAATATAATATATAATTAATTATTTAAAATTTGTTT
>NW_021500380.1:0-367 GCF_001605985.2 Dendrobium catenatum
CTTAGGGACTTTTCAATTCAAAATAAATATCTAAGCCGTACTGAGAAAGGTTGAGATTCTTTAGCATATTATCACTTTAATCTAGTCAAGATATCTTATAACATGCAATCTATAGCTATTAATCAGAGTCTTTTAATTATGTAATTATGATGATTTACCCTCATAAGAAACATTAATCGACTATATCTAAAATAAATCTCAATCATTCTTATCAACTAGAAAAGGAAAAACTCTAGAAAAGTAAACTAATTTGACATTAAAATATTATGTGACTCACATCCTTCTCTAAATTTCAAAAGAAAGTGAAGAAGGCTCTTGTAGCTCATGAATCTTTCACACTCCACATATCTCTGATGAATATATTTGA
>NW_021500381.1:0-242 GCF_001605985.2 Dendrobium catenatum
CTGATTATAGGCCGATCGCCTTGTGTAACGTGCTTTAAAAAATCATTGCCAAAACTATGGCTACTAGAATCAAGCCGTATATGAATTTGATTGTTAAAGATAACCATGCTGGGTTTGTGAACTCTAGGGTGTCTACTGACAACATTCTTCTAGCTAATGATATTCTCTTTCATGCTGGTAAAAGAGGTGGGGATAAAATTTTTTTTGCCAAGCTGGATATCAAGAAAGCATTCGACTCTGTC
>NW_021500382.1:0-238 GCF_001605985.2 Dendrobium catenatum
ATCACCAATCCTTCTATTATTCCTAATATTATTTCTCTTGGGGATAACAATGACTTATCTAAATCTCCTTCTCTTTAGGAGGTTAAAGATACACTTTTTGGTATGAATGCAGATTCGATGGCTGGCCCGAATTATTTTACTACTAAGTTCTTTCAGAAAGCGTGGCCTATTATTTATATGGATATCTACTCTAATATAACTGATTTTTTTAATGGTAATCCTATTCCGAAGTTTTTTC
>NW_021500383.1:0-248 GCF_001605985.2 Dendrobium catenatum
GATTTGATTGATTGATTTGACGGATTGATTTGACGGATGGATTGACTGATTTGACGGATTGACTGATTTTCTTCTGTATACGGATTTCTTTGAGATTGACGAGTATTGATTGATTGAGCTAGATTTATCAATTTGCCTGCTGCTGCATTGACTGGTTTCATTGACTATGGATTTCCGTATTGCACAGATTCATTGACCATTGATTGATATGGATTTAATTGACTGACATGCATATTGATAGCATCGTC
>NW_021500384.1:0-370 GCF_001605985.2 Dendrobium catenatum
TGGGGGAATTGGAGTTAATTTGGGAGAGAGAGAGAGAGAGAGAGAGAGAGAGAGAGAGAGAGAGTCCATAAGGGGGCCGGCCAAATAAAGAGAGGAGGGAGAGGGATTTGTGTTAAATAGGTGGGCCCCAAGCTTTAATTAAAGATTGAAATCAAATCTGAATTGAATTTCAGATTTGATTTAAATTAGGAGGTTACCTAAATTAGGTTTTGGGAATTGGAAAGTATTTGAATTCAAATACTTGATTGAATTCAATTACGAAACTTTCCTAATTACCCACGGCGTATTTTAGGAAAGTGGGTTATGGCAATTTGAATTTGAACTCAAATTTGGAGGCATGGGGGAACCGGCGGCAAGGGTTTAGAAGAAG
>NW_021500385.1:0-509 GCF_001605985.2 Dendrobium catenatum
AAGCAGAAGTATGAAATTAATTTGATATTTTAATCTTAAAAGTGATTGAAATAAGATATGAAAATAAAATTAAAAAAACATTAGAAAAACATAAAATTTCATATAATTTAAGAAGTGATATAACTTAAAAAATAAAAAAAAAATTTCAAGGGGATGTGTCAATTTAGACATGAAGATAAAGAGAATCATTGCACTAAGGATGAATAAAAAATTTTATATTTCAAATTTCAATATAAATTAAATATGAACATTAGATCAATTTGAATTAAGATATTAAAAGAGTTTGTAAAGAAGTAATTATCACATGTGACGCTTTGCGCATCTTTTTTAATTTTTATGGCACACTTTTGTGCATCTCTCCTCTTTTTTTTTTTACTTTGGGCTTATTTTATGCCTCTTTTTTGTCATTTCAAATTTTTTGCAGAATCTTTTTTATTTTTGTACATTTGTACAATTCTCAAGAGTATTTGAATTC
Organism: Dendrobium catenatum; assembly: GCF_001605985.2. NCBI lineage: Eukaryota > Viridiplantae > Streptophyta > Magnoliopsida > Asparagales > Orchidaceae > Dendrobium > Dendrobium catenatum. The sequence continues at coordinate 476 of NW_021500385.1, forward strand.
TTTCCAAAATAAATAATTTAGAATTTCAAATTTT
>NW_021500386.1:0-253 GCF_001605985.2 Dendrobium catenatum
TAAGGTCGACGGCGTATGGTCTTCGATTTCAAACCTTCTCACCAGGATCTAAGATCGACTGCGTGAGGTCTTCAATTTGGAACCATCCTGGCCGGATCTAAGATACAACGGCCTGGGGTCTTCAAATTTTAAAACCATCTGCCCGGATTAAAAATCAACGGCGCAGGTCTTCGATTTCACACCACCCCGGTCGTACCTAAGGTACGACGGCCGGGTTCTTCGATACCTGTTTGAAAATCCTTTACATTTCTCT
>NW_021500387.1:0-473 GCF_001605985.2 Dendrobium catenatum
TCCATTATTTACTGCTAATGTTTTAGCCATTGATCCTCAATATTTATGTAATCCTTGTCGTGTTCATCTTTGTGTCCAATAGATAATAAAGAAGTTGGCTATGACGAGATTAATCATCCCTAGACATTTGATTGTCTTGAAGAGAAATTCCTTGAATACATTATGAAATTGACCAAAGAACAACAAGAAGCTGATGACAAGGAAAATACTCGACATAGAGGTAAATTTGATAACATTTTTATTTTTTATTTTTTCGCAATGGAAAATTCATCCTGCATTTAATTTGATTTTTATTATCGTCTTATTTCGTTGTTGGAGAGATAAATCTTCGTTTGTGATGACTTTTTTTATTGCCTTTTAAAAGTGTTTTTATAAAAAATTAAAATTTTTGTACTAGAATCTGCTTTAAGAAGTAATAAAAAAGTCATCTCAAACAAAGCCTGAGTGAGATTAATACTCAATGTCAAGAGAAA
>NW_021500388.1:0-629 GCF_001605985.2 Dendrobium catenatum
TGCAGATATGTTGCAATCTGTTGAAAACAAGAAGCCTGATTTGGTTTCACTTGATGCACTTCAAAAGAGGCTTAAATCTAAGATAATGTTAAAAAAGTTCTTACTTGTGCTTGATGACATTTGGTGTGAGGAGGAGGAACGGGATAATAGTAAATGGGAGAATGTGCTTGCCCCTCTGTCTTATGGAAGTTTGGGAAGTAAAATTTTGGTAACAACTCGGATGGACTCTGCTGCATCGATAATTTCAAAAGTGATTAAAAAGAAGAAAGAAACATGGACATTACAAGGCTTAGATGAGGATGAATGTTTGAAGCTCCTCAACACCCATGCATTTTCTGATGTAGAGAACCTTGATGATCATAAAAAGTTAAGTTTTATTACTGGACAGATAGCTAAAAAGCTTTCAGGGTCTCCGTTAGCAGCAAAGGTTATGGGCGGTATTTTGAATTCTGATTTGGACGAAATGCGTTGGAGAAAAGTTCTAGATTTTGATACTGGAATTATAAAATATGATATCATGCCTGTCTTAAGATTGAGCTATGTATACCTCCCACAACCTCTACAAAATTGCTTCACATTTTGTTGCATATTCCCACAAGATCATGAATTTGATAAAGATGATTTAGTCC
>NW_021500389.1:0-217 GCF_001605985.2 Dendrobium catenatum
GACTAATTTGGGCTCGGATTAAGTTAAATTTGGTGTCGTTGGGTTCATATTTTCAAGACGTTCAGTTCGACTATAAATTTGCTGAAATCGAACTTCATATTGTCTCAGATTTTATTTTTGAAGTTTCCAACTTGATTTTGCCTCGAGATTCATGCATGATTAAGATAATTTTTTGATGATATACCAATAAGATTATATATATGCCTTTCATAATATT
>NW_021500390.1:0-311 GCF_001605985.2 Dendrobium catenatum
CGGGGTCGCTTATTAAGTACCCCCGGGCGGGGGGAAATCAAAAACTACTTTTTATAAAAATACTTTTTATAAAACCCCATGCACGCCTTTATTGCGCGTAGTGGGAGAAAACAAAAAAATAAAACCGCCGCAGTGTCTCACCATCACCAACCGTGCACGTCTTTATTGACGTGGCGTGTAAACGGCCTCTTGGTTTTTCGCCTTAACGGGGGAGACGCCGGGAGGCTGCTGAATTTTTGTCTGAAATACAGACAAGGACTTGGAACAAAATGGAACTTGTGGACTTGAATCAAATGGACTTAAATGAACTT
>NW_021500391.1:0-217 GCF_001605985.2 Dendrobium catenatum
AAGAAGAGGGGGCGCTGAATTAAGTAGCAAATGCCACATACTAAAAACAGTGGAATGCTTAGGCTGTTAGAAAGTCAGAGGGAGAAAAGAAAAATGTGCAAGTTCCCCCTAGCCCTAGGGAGTATTTATAGCCTTTTTTTGGGAAGAAGAGAACATTCTAGAATTTTTTAGATTTTTTCAAAATTTTTTAGAAATTTTTTTAGTTAAAAAAAATAAT
>NW_021500392.1:0-249 GCF_001605985.2 Dendrobium catenatum
TATCTATTTTCACTTAAAGTGGTCCCTTTAGATTGTAGATTCTCCTTTTCGCCATAGGCCCAACCCAGGAATTCGATTTATCTGGTAGGTGCTAGCCAACATAGACATATGGGCATTAGGTATATCGCCTTTTTCTTTTCTATTGCAATTTCATAGTGCGAGCGGCAAGCGTGAGTGCGAGACAGGGATGCGGACGCAAGACACAGATGTGGGACACGGATGCGGGCTGCAGGACAAAGAATGCGGGTC
>NW_021500393.1:0-205 GCF_001605985.2 Dendrobium catenatum
TTTAAGACCATCTTGAAATCTGAATAACTAGCAACATCCGGCAACCCCAAAAGCAAGTAAAGCTTTTCATTCCCATGTTCCCACGTTGCCACGGTTGGAAAAAAAAAAACGGCATTATGCCCCCACGTCCTTGGAATAAGAATAGCTGCTATTGGATTCCCTACAAAACGAAAAAAAAAACGGACAAGAAGGCTTAAGCGCACTG
>NW_021500394.1:0-342 GCF_001605985.2 Dendrobium catenatum
TTATAAGTTTGTCCCCTATTGAGATCTAACACTGGTTCAGCACCTGAGAACTAATAATCTATTTGCGATGGCTCTAATTCTTTTATAAATGTGGTTATAAATATTTTTGTGGATAAATTACTTTTTTAAAGCTGCTATAAAATAGCAGCTTTTAAAAAATTTATTAAAATTAATGAGAATATAGTTATCAAATAGAGCCGTGGTTGTGATTTGAAAAATAAAACAATGAGAAATTTGATCGTAAATGTGCTATTACCTTGGGAGGTTTGATTAGATGAGAACTTATAAGAGCTTTCCAAGAAAACAATTTAATGAACTAAACCTAACATAATTGGAATTACT
>NW_021500395.1:0-212 GCF_001605985.2 Dendrobium catenatum
GGTGCAGCTTGGGTTCCTGCAGGCAAAATATTTTTTAAGATCAGATAAATCACTTAGATTTTTCTCAAATAAAAGCTCAATTCATGTTATAAATATGTTTTTATAAGTCACGTAGCTATTAAAATGCTAAAATGCAAAAGAACAACACGTAATACCTTCTCTGAAGTTGCTCTTGAACCTACGAGGTAAGTGGCGCAGATACCTCATTCTTC
>NW_021500396.1:0-217 GCF_001605985.2 Dendrobium catenatum
AACTAAAAAAAAAATTTAAATAATAATTGATTTAGGATATATCAAAACCACACTTTCCAGTACACTCACTTAGAATTGTTTGCTAGGACAACCGACTCTAGCTTTAGGTTAGGCCGGTGTTTATTTCCTTTTTGCACTGTGACGGGCTTTTTATCGAGTTTTATTGCATGCTGGTTGTAAATTGTTGGTCTGTTTGTTTACTTATTTTTATTGCACT
>NW_021500397.1:0-277 GCF_001605985.2 Dendrobium catenatum
ATTTGACCGACTGCCGTTACTCTGCCCGATTTTCGTAGGATTTTTGATTTGTCTGAAATTGATAGATTGATTAGATATGAATGTGACTATTGATATGATTGCTTTAATATTGACTATTAAATTGATTATTGATTGATTATTGATACTGATCACAAGTGGAACCATGTTGAACATTGGTTGGAGATTGATATTGACATGTATAGGATGGTGGGCCGACGGGCTTTCCTTTAAACATTGATTATTGATATAACGATTGGGAGTCATAAGGAGTTTATTG
>NW_021500398.1:0-356 GCF_001605985.2 Dendrobium catenatum
TTTCAAAGAATGTGGTGTAACGAATTATCAAAAATGGATAATCGTGATACAAAAGGCTTGGGATTTGTAGCAGCAGAACATACTGAGCAAAATGTATGTTATGCGATAAATGATAAATATCCGGTTACTGAAAACATGGATATAAATGAAGAGAAAGATGTTGAAGCTAAACCTGCACCAGAAGAATTTGAAGATGGTGGACAGGCTGCTACAATGGATGAGCTGAGGGAAATAAATTTGGGAACTAATGAGGATCCTCGCCCAACCTTCATTAGTGCTCTTCTCTCCAAGAATAAAGTTGAAAAGATGAAAGTATTACACAGTGAATTCAGGGACTGCTTTGCTTGGACATACGA
>NW_021500399.1:0-258 GCF_001605985.2 Dendrobium catenatum
CCTCATTAAATCAGCCCCAAGTGGGGTCCACCTTGTCCGCCCCCTCCTCTGGGCTTTTCCGCCTCCGCCTGGTGTAGACCCGGGCTGAACCGGGTCCAGCCGGCCCCTCCTGGGCCGGTTCACGCGTAACATTACTCCCCTCCCAAAAACTCACCTTGTCCTCAAGGTGAAAAGAAGGAAATTGCTCCTTCACTCTTTTAAAAGGCTCCCATGTAGCGTCGAAATCGGGGAGGCCTCTCCATTTGATCAGCACTTCTT
>NW_021500400.1:0-288 GCF_001605985.2 Dendrobium catenatum
AAGAACCAACCCAACAAAGATGAGAAGAAAACCCACAACAACATAAGAACCAATAAATATATTAAACCAATCAAGGGCTTAGAAGTAAATGAAACATAGGAGCTCTAGGGCTCCCATCAAGATAAATTGGACAACAACAAAGCAGAAAAAATAGTAAGAAGGAACATAACAGAAAAAAACCACCATAACCACAACAACTAAAGCACGAAGAATCTAATTCTTAACATAAGTTAAACCAATTTGGTCCAGTATAAGGAGGCCTTTAACACAAAAAGGCAACTAAGAAAA
>NW_021500401.1:0-328 GCF_001605985.2 Dendrobium catenatum
TGAATTGGTAATTAAAAATTTACCCTTTTAAAATTTTATACTGAAAATTTACTTTAATGAATTAAAAAAAAAAAGATTTTTCAACCATAAGATAAACAATAAATAAAAAACAGCAAAAAATAAAAAGACACAAGATTTATAGTGGTTCGGTCAAATACGACCTACATCCACTCCCTTGAGGCGCCCTCCGAGCATTGCACTAATACCACTAGTGACTCTCCTTTTGAACCCACAGCAAGGCAGAGAAGCCTTTATAAAACTCTCTTCCACCACTACCCAGTACAGCAGAGAACCGTTGTCCTTTTACACTCTTCCCAGTGTTGGTAGA
>NW_021500402.1:0-500 GCF_001605985.2 Dendrobium catenatum
AAGGACCGTAGTCGGCAGGAGACCGGGATAAGAAAGATCGTTGTCTGTTGATGGAGGTCGAATGGACCATAGTAGGCGACGGAGGTCGGAAGGACCGTAGTTTGCAGTATTCTGGGAGAACTGTGGGCATCAGGTGGTGGCATGGTGGAGCTCAATGCCTCAAGTAGTGGTCCGGTGGAAGTCTGGGCCTCATGTGATGTTCTGGTGGATCACATGGCCTTTGATGATGATCTGGCGAAGACAAGGGCCTCTGGCAAAGGTGAGAGCATCTGGTAAAGTTGAAGGTCGTTGGTAAAAGTGATGGCCTTTGGCGAAGGTGAAGGCCGTTGGTAAAAGTGATGGCTTTGGCGAGGGTAAAGGCTGTTGGTAAAAGTGAGGGCCTCTGGCAAAAGTTAGGGCCTCTGACGAAGGTGAGGGCCTCTGGCGAAGGTGAGGGCCTCAGATGAAGATGTCAGTCCTGAACGTCGGGCCTTGAGCAAAACGTTGGGCCTTCAGCAGAA
>NW_021500403.1:0-1078 GCF_001605985.2 Dendrobium catenatum
TAAATGGACTAGACTTAACCAGCTGTATAATTACATTGATTAGCAAATAGAATATGTAATTAACTGCTCTAATAAAGTTAAATTGAGGTTGTTACAGCCAACCCCTAGTGCAGAGTACCATGGAGCTATAGGGTCGAGCACTATGGTGCTAGGTCAAATTCTTATAAAAATTTGTTGGGTGTGACCTGCTAAGATATGTTTACTCACAGCTATTCTGTATTATATTTCATGTCAGGAAAAGGAGAAATAGCCAATTGAGTAGTTATGGTATCAGGTTTTGATTTGTCCGAGCATGTATTGGTTTTTTATTTTATGATTTTGTATAATCATGACATTTTCTTTAGTTGTTTTGTTCTAGTTTGTTGGCATACACTATAGTGTAGATATTATATAAATATTTTGATAATGAACGAAAAGAATAATTTTCATGGATGAGTTTATTTTTCTGTTTAGTAGAAGTTAATTAAAAGCTCTTTAATTGGTTTAATTCAAAGAAATAAAAAAAAAGTCTTCAAAACCTTGATCATTGGCTCAATCTGTCACCATTTAACACGATATGACATGTGTTGTCTGTGGGTCAAATTAGGTTAGTTTGTGACAAATAAATGGCTTGTAAGCTGAGCTTGATGAGCTAGCAACCCAAGTTTGAGCCAACCCTAACTTGACTCTTTAGCTTATGAGCCAACTCGATTAAAAAACATTAATATAAAATGTACTTAAAATATATTAGCATTCAAGATTTTAAATAAAAAATTGTTAAAAATATTTAAAATATGTATATGACTTTCTTATGATAAGTGATTCTTTATTATTTTTCTTTTAATGTCTCATTTTTTTTTATCATTTTATTAGAATAGTTTTTGAGTCTTATTTAATTTATCACTTTCATAATAAATGAGTCAACTTGTGTGCAGACAAGAACACATAAAATAAAGCTCGAGCTCGAACTCAAAATCAATTAATTAATCAAGCTCAAGCTAGAGTTGACTCGAGTTCGACTCGACTCATTTATACTTATATATACACATATAAGTTCAATTTGTTCCTTCATTTTTTTATTTAATAAGTTTTGTACATT
>NW_021500404.1:0-951 GCF_001605985.2 Dendrobium catenatum
TGTAATAAGATATTCTAAAAAAAAAACGGCTATAATCCAAGTCGTTGCTCAATTGGATCACAACATGATGAGGGTAAAGTAAGCCGATATGAAAGGAACTAGAGAGCTTAAAATTCATGAAAAACTTGCGGATAACATTGAGGTAAAGATGCCTTAAAATAAACATACACATGAGAGTAAGCGCAAAAGGGTAAGCTAATTGAGCCACAACAGAATCACCAAACATTAATGCATGATAATGCTTAAAGGACGAGTGAACAAAGTGGAATGGAGGAGAAGAAGCAGACCGTCCAGGAAGCAGACCGTCCAGCAAGAACATCCTTAAAAAAATGAGATTTTACATTTGTAGTAGAAGCTAGTGGAGGGTAAGATGATCATCCCCCAAATCCAAAAAATAACGGATGAGACAAAACAAAAGATCAAAAGCAACATGAGAAATCTAAAATCCACGTGAAAAACATAGAATCTAGAGAAGAAGCCACATACCTCTCAAGAGAGCCCGAAACGAAACCACACGGGGAGCCAAGGAAAGCAAAGTAAAAGCCCAAAGCCCCAAAAAGTAACAACACAAAAACTAGAGCAAAAAATTGCAGGAAATCCAACAGGGAAGCCACCACACAATAGCACAAAGAAGAGCCTTAGAAACACCTCAGAATTTCTTGAAAAGACAGAGCAAAAGAACCATTTTGTTATTCTCTTAGCTTTTGCAATTATCTTCATAATAAAAGGAAAATAAAATTTCTTGTATACAGAAAATTAAACCACAAAAAAAATCCAATAGATAACAATAAAAACAACACTTTGAATAAGAAAATAAAAAGAAACAAAGTTACATTTTTTACAATAATTATAAATATCAGATAAGCATCTATAAGAACATGAAGGTGATCTCCTTATCTAAATTCAATTTTAATTTTATTTAAAGTGTGAGAAAAAATTTAAGGATATAAC
>NW_021500405.1:0-321 GCF_001605985.2 Dendrobium catenatum
GAGAGAGAGAATGACCTGAACAATGGCGACCTGTAAGAGAACGCCACGTAAGCCGACGGCGATGGAGGCGGCAGCCATAATGGCCGGGCCTACGAGGAATCTCAAGGCCATGGAGAAAGCTGCCATCTTGTTTCCACATGCTATGATCCTGGGCTGTAACGCCATGAACAGACCTGCAAGTTCTCTCTCAGCTTCAGTTATTATTTCCATTACAGAGACTCAGAGAAATATGAAAATGATAATAAGCGAAGAAGTAAATTCAGACCGAGGCTGAACATTGCCATTCCCAGACCAGCATCCGACAATATGGAAATGGATTTG
>NW_021500406.1:0-263 GCF_001605985.2 Dendrobium catenatum
GGATTTGATTAAATATTTCCTAAAGCCTAAAACCAAATTAGGAGATCAAAATCCTCTCATTAATTCCCCCCCTCACCCATGTTTACTGCCGGCTCCCCTCTATGGCCAATGAGGAATTATTTCCTAATTGACTCTTAGTCCACTTTGGAATATTTTCAAATTCCCCCTTTATCACTTAGCCGAAATTCCCTACATCTGTCTTAATTTATTTGATTTCCTAATTTAAGACATTAAATCAGGAAATCAATTCCCTCTCCACCGTT
>NW_021500407.1:0-227 GCF_001605985.2 Dendrobium catenatum
CGTTTTTACCGGCGGTTTTTTAACCGCCGAGAAGCCGCCGGTTTTTTACCAAACCGTCGGAAAACAAGTAGTCACCGCCGGAATAAACCGCCGGTAATTAGTGAATTTCCTGTAGTGTCTTGTCCCCATCATCTCATCCTCATGTTAAATAATTATCCATAAAAATCAAGTTCAATCTCTAAAAGAAAAAAAATGCATTCACAGCATTTTAGAAGAGCTTTAATTTG
>NW_021500408.1:0-207 GCF_001605985.2 Dendrobium catenatum
TCCAGGAAACAAAGCACCAAAGCCGCGGAAAAGCCCCAAAAAAGTCACGGGAAAACAGCCCAGGCGGAACCCGAAGAGTCAGCCGCAAGAACCAAGGAGGCCCGCATGGAATCGAAGCACAAAGGCACGGGAAAGGCCACCCAGCACGGAAAACCAGCAGCCAACCGAGTAAACCAAGGAGCCAAGGCACGGAAAACCAAGAAACCA
>NW_021500409.1:0-1078 GCF_001605985.2 Dendrobium catenatum
GAAAGGAAGTGTTGTCAATTGCTTTTTTAGTGTTCTCTTACTTGCATTCCTACCTGCATATTTCTTCTCAAAACCTTGATAAGTTGTAAGGTGTGATTGCGTCATACATGTCGGGTTTAGTTCCAATTTTCTTCCCTTCCAGTTGTATATTTTTTCTTCAAATATTGTGAGTGCAAAGTTTTGTTATACCCCGTTTGTTATTATTTGTCGGATGAGTGCGGACCTGAGCTGGATCATAATTTATGTGGAAAACCACTTATTTGATTTTTCATTTATGCATCGTTCTCCATTTTTGTGATTTGTATGTGAGATGAACTTACAAGATTGTTCTGAGGGTATTTAATTTAGTTGTTTGATTATTTTGTGTGTCTTCTTATCAATTTTCTAAGTTTTATTTCCTATTTAGTTTCTAATATTGTGTATGTTTATATTATATTGAAAGGAAGTGTTGTCAATTGCTTTTTTAGTGTTCTCCTACTTGCATTCCTACCTGCATATTTCTTCTCAAAACCTTGATAAGTTGTAAGGTGTCATTGCGTCATACAAGTCAGGCCTAATTAAAAAATTGGGGCCGGTCCGAGTCAAATTGTTAACTTAAATTTGACCCAACTTTACCCAAGTCACCTTCCTAGGCACAATACCGCCCATCACGCACAAATTTTTCAAGCTGGAGCTCTGAGCGCAGCACTCTCATGCTCGCCGTAGCCTGCATTCACGCACACAGGCATAAAGCCCTAAAGGTCTAGCAAGTATAAACGAACCCGAAGTCCTGCATTCACATCGCGTACTCCCGCACTTGCACTAGTGAAACGTAGTCCCGCATGCTGCCCTCGCATATTCACGCACTCTCGCATCAAAAGTCTCGTTTACATGTTGCACTGTGCTCTCTCACACTCCCGCGGTTTTCGTGTTGGTTGGGTCAACCCGATAACCCGATGGATCAGGTCTAGGTGTTATTTTTGAACCGTTTACAAAACTGGGTCAGGTTCGGGTTAACTGAATTGAACTCAGGTCAATTACAGGTTCAACCTGAACCCGACCCGAATACCCATTTTGAGATGTATGTTGCTAACAAATT
>NW_021500410.1:0-207 GCF_001605985.2 Dendrobium catenatum
GAATAAAACCTTCTTCAATACGCTGTAGCTCTAAGGCGGACATATATGAACATGATCTTGAATTATATTCTTAAAGGCTTCAGACTTGTTAAGGCTTTTGAAGATGAAAATTTTGATTTAGACTTGGCCTTTGACTGAGCAATTTCTTTCTCAGTTAAAAGAATCTGAAGTTTTTTATTTCCATCTTCAAGGGTTGTTATCTTCTCT
>NW_021500411.1:0-298 GCF_001605985.2 Dendrobium catenatum
AGGTCTAACCACCATCTTATAGAATTTTACCTTAAGTATAAGGGGGCTTTTTTATCACATAACAAAATTGATGCATTCCTCAACTTCAACCATCCAACATGCATTCTACTAAAAATATCCCCATCTACTTCACCATCACTCTGAACAATAGACCCAAAATATAGAAAATGTGTACTCTTATTAATGACTTGATCAGTCAAAGTCATAATCCCCCACTAGATCTATTATTACTAAAATTACACTCCATATATTTAGTTTTAGATCAACTCAAACGAAAGCCTTTAGACTCTAAGGTTGA
>NW_021500412.1:0-231 GCF_001605985.2 Dendrobium catenatum
GCAATCAAACCAGAGATCAGCTTTGACCTCCCCTTTTCAACCGACTCCCTCTCTACCTGTCTCTTCACTAATCAAGACCAAACCAAACCCATTACCTGTACCAAACTCCCCGTTATCCATATTATATAGCCGGAAGTTGTACTCGTATCTTCTCTTCAACCCATAAGCCCACATTGAACCAACCCTTCCCTGCCCTAACCGAAGACCTCTACCCCTTCGACTAAATTCTAT
>NW_021500413.1:0-1240 GCF_001605985.2 Dendrobium catenatum
ACGGGTCGATTTCTGGAACCCGAACCCGAACCCGAACCCGACCCGTTTTGAAATCGGGTCGGGTCCAACCCGAATTTTTTGGGTCGGGTCCGGGTCGGGTTTTCGTGTCGTGTCAAATATTGACACCCCTAGCGTTAGGTATATCTCTTTGAGATGTTCAATTTGATTAGAAGTTTGCTGAAATTCGGAATTCATATGATCTCAAATTTAATTTTGAAAGTTTTCAACTTGAATATGCCTTGAGATTCGTGCTCGATCAAAGCAATTTTTGATGATTATCAAGTCCAATTCTTATAAAAGGATTTTTAAAACTTTATTTGAAATTGAAGTTTTTGATGTGATAAGTAATGCTTTACATCTATTAGGAGCTATATGTTACAAAGACAAGTCCACATAAAATTTCTACCATCTTTTAGGGTCTGAGAAGAAACAAAGGAGGTAATAGTATAGTTACATCCATAAGAGATTTTTGTTTGAAGCATCTAGAATTAAAAAAATTAAATAATATTGAATATATTTTTTCCATAACACCCAACTTTTAGTAAAAGAGTTTGATATTAGATATTAACGCCAAAATATTTCTTTAAAATGTTCATTTCATTTGCATTCACTAGTCCCTAGAATAATAAAAAATACACATGTAATACATTTTAATAATATTTTTTAAGTATTTTCCCTGCTTAGGGTTTAGCAATAACTCTAATATTTTGTGTATTTCTTTTTGTGTTACCTTTTTCTTTTATGTAGATTTCCTATGGATATATGGAGCTTAACGTGGATCTCTCAAGCTTGGGCTTGCTTTTTGGATTTGGCTTTATGACTTTGATTTTTGTTTTGCATAATCTCTGTAATTTAGATAGGAATCCTATACTGATTAGATTTCTCACTCTCTCTCTCTCTCTCTCTCTCTCTCTCTCTTTCTCGCTCTGGATTGTAGCTCTTCGAGCATTTACTGAGTGTTGAATCTCTCTAAGGTTTTGTAACCTTTTTTTAATATAAACATGTAAGCCCTCCGTGAATTTTAATAAAAAATAATAATATTAATAACTCTAATGTTTGATTATTATTGCTACATTATTAAAACTTATTAATATCGTAATTCTATTAATTTCATAATATTTTTCATTCTTACCATCAACCATATAAACATTCATATTTATAGAGTCAAATATCCCTGGATCAAAATTAGGTGGATTATCATTTGAATATTAGCAAAATGGGAAGATATGTTGATCTATAA
>NW_021500414.1:0-260 GCF_001605985.2 Dendrobium catenatum
ACTGGCGATTTAGCCGTCCGAAACGTCGATACCAGACGGCTGATTGACGCCGCCAAAAATCTCTTATAACCGCCTGTATTTTACAGGCGGTTTACCGACGATGTCTGGCGCGCGGTTGTTCGGCGACACACCGGCAGCTACAACCGCCGGCAATTCCTTCGGCTATGACCGTCGGTTAGCTGCCGGTACGTTTCCCGGCTGTCTACCAGCGGTCGAACGACGGCATTTGTGCCGGCAATTACTGGTGTTGTATGCCGCTA
>NW_021500415.1:0-467 GCF_001605985.2 Dendrobium catenatum
TATAATGCTTCTTTATAATGCTTGTACATACTATTTACAAGTTTTATATGTAATATTCAAGTATTATACACACTATGTACAAGTTTATACATGATATGTACAAGAATTTAACACACTATAAATAATAATTATACACACTATGTATAAGTTTATACATGTTATATATAAGCATTCTATATACTATGTAAATGGTATGCATAAGTATTATACTCACTATGTATAAGTTTATACATGATATGTAAAACCATTATACATGAATTATACAAGTTAATACATGCTATGTACAAGTAATTTACACACTATGTATAAGTTTCTACATGCTATGTACATGTATTATACACACTATTTATAAGTTTATACATGTAATGCAAAAGTTTATACACAATATATAGAAGTTTATACATGCTATGTTCAAGTATTTTATGCACTATATATATATGTTTATAAACACTATATATAAGCATTAT
>NW_021500416.1:0-262 GCF_001605985.2 Dendrobium catenatum
TAGCCTTGACAAAAATTAATAAATTTTGGGCAAAGTAGATTTTTTTAATACATTAGTTATAGAATTATAATTGATACGTCATCACAAAATTAGCTTGATCGGGAACGAATCTCGAGGCAAAAGCTAGTTGGAGACTTCAAAAATTAAATCCGGGAGCATCCAAACTCCGATTTTAACGAGCTTACAATCAAACTGAGCGTCTCAGAAATACGAACCCAACGACATCAAGATCGACCCAATCCGAGCCCAAATGAGTCCGAAT
>NW_021500417.1:0-306 GCF_001605985.2 Dendrobium catenatum
ATAAAAAAATCTAACCCTCTATTTGCCGACCAAAGCTTTATTTGGGACGGCTTTGTTTCTGCATCTTAAAGCAACAATTTAGTATAAAAAATTTAATTTTTTTAAATAAAAGTCATTTTAAGAAGAAGTAAGAAAGTCATTCCAAATGAAGCATGTCTTTCTTAATTATTCTTAAAGTAGTTTTCTAGTACATAAAATTTAATTGTTATGCTATAAAGCTTCTTTAAAAAGGGGTAAAAAAATTGTCCCAAATAAAGACTAAGGCTTCATTTGGGACGGCTTTTTTACTGTTTTCTAAAACGGAGT
>NW_021500418.1:0-236 GCF_001605985.2 Dendrobium catenatum
GCTCTACGTCAGGTGGGAGGACCTAATAATTTTTCCTCTTTAGGACACACATCCCACAGATCAAAGTTGTCCTTCCTAAAAACATCATAAATGGAGTCTTTAATGTGTATTATGAGGTTGGTCTTATGATTTCACTTATTAGATTAATGTTTGGAGTTTTGATCGTTGATTGTATTTTTGAAATTTTAAATTCATTAAGTAAAGGGGTAATTTTAACTTTTTAATTTATATTGAAT
>NW_021500419.1:0-277 GCF_001605985.2 Dendrobium catenatum
GTTTGGAGTGTTTCTTTTGTATTAGTATGAGAGTATAGATAGAGGTTTTGCGAATTGTTTTACATCGAGTGTTTTTATGAATGGATTTTTGTGAATGTTTTTGTGATGAAAGCTGTGCAACGAGAAGTTGCATACAACTTTCTTGTTGTAGAGCTTTGTGATTTCTAACCCCACTCCAAATGTGAGGAGGCACTTGATTTGTGGGTGGTTAGGTAGAGTTTTGTGTCAAAAAGAGAAATCTTGGTAGAAAATTTTGTAGGGATCTTGTGGAGTTTTT
>NW_021500420.1:0-209 GCF_001605985.2 Dendrobium catenatum
GAAGAGAGGGAAAATCTGAAGTTTAATTTCAGATTTTCCTTAATGGAAGAAGCTAATTTGAAATTCAAATTAACTCAATTAAGGGATTAATGGGGCCGGCGGTTATTAGGGGATTTAGGGAGGGATTAATGTTGCTTAGGTGGCAAAGTGGAGAGAAAGAGGGGAGAGGGGCTTAGAAGTAAGAAAACTGAAATTAATTTCAGCTCAAG
>NW_021500421.1:0-339 GCF_001605985.2 Dendrobium catenatum
TTTTTGCTAAGAAAAGAAAGGAGGAATCTAGCATTTAGCTTTTGAGCTAAATGCTGGAGATCTCTCTTTAGCCTTTAGAGCTAAAGAGAAGGAAAATCTCCTTCAACTTTGGAGTTGGGAGGAGAGTTGGGAACAAACTAAGAATTTGACTCCTTTGATTAACATAGAATTATTTGTTGAGTTTAGTTCAACAAATAAATGATTTTAGATTAGACTACTTGTTGGTTTGTTTCAACAAATAGATGATTTCAAGCGTCTAATTCACTCAACGTGGGTTGAATGAATGAGATTTTCATACAACTGTTGAGTTGTAGAAAGAAAGGGAATTTCTCTACAAAT
>NW_021500422.1:0-233 GCF_001605985.2 Dendrobium catenatum
CCCTTCAAATTAAGAGGCAAAGTAATCACATCAAACTCCCTTTCCTCCTCCAACCTACTACCAAGTTTAGCCAAGAAATTAGCACACGTATTGACCTCTCTAAACATATGATTAATCGAATAGTTAAGCTTAGAGAGGGCCAAACAAATATTCCTAATAATGTAAAAAAACTGAGGAGAATGTATCCACATTTTTGATAATATTAATTAAACTTAAAGCATCCACCTCAATCT
>NW_021500423.1:0-210 GCF_001605985.2 Dendrobium catenatum
GTTAACAACATTTAAGACTTTAGTAGGTTCTCGCCTGAAGCATGTGATTATATTTCTTGTGCTAATATGACAAGAATATTTTGAGAAGAGAAAGAAAAATACACATGACTTTGTCGTGGAGGGTGGAAGAAAATTCAAAGAAGGTCAAATTCTATTGAGAGGAGAGAGTAATACTATTGAGAGGAGAGAGTAATAATTCTTATATTTTCA
>NW_021500424.1:0-210 GCF_001605985.2 Dendrobium catenatum
GCATAGGGTTCAAGGCATCTTTATATGCCCTAAAAACTTAAATTTCATGATATATAATTTTGATGGCATAGTCTTTTTAACGACACCTATAAAATGTCGTAATAGACAACCTTTTCTAACACCTTCATAAGATGGAGTTTGTGAATAAATATGACAAATATTATGTGTCATAATAGGTAAGCTTTCCTAACATAATTTATTTGATGGCAC
>NW_021500425.1:0-364 GCF_001605985.2 Dendrobium catenatum
AGTTGATGATGATGTCATCATGAACTTTGTCCTTTTTCCTTCATCGATATACATGTGATCTTTGTTTCAACACCTCCCACCTTTGAATGGTACTCTTAATTATTTCCTAACAAGCTTATGGACTGTACAGTCAAATAGGTACTGAATGACAATCCTTTTATTGAACTTTTATGAGTAATGACTTGTCTGTCTTGATAGACCTGTATTATGGGTGATAAAATTGAATCATTTGATGGTATGTAATCATCCAACAAACAACTCTTTGAACTACAATATTAAATGGATGGAATTGTGAACTTTATATGCTATAAGTTTTCTTATATATCTGATTATTTGATCCCTTACGTGTTAGTATTCTCAGAAG
>NW_021500426.1:0-228 GCF_001605985.2 Dendrobium catenatum
TTCATAAAAACTCAAATTGTTTTAAAACTCCAGAAAAAATTAGCTTAATGTTTAAAACATTCAACAAACCTTTTAAAACACAACAACCATCCTAAAGATGAAGTTTATTGGCTGGACTACTCCGGGCTGCGGAACAAAGTGTCCTAAGGAGGCTGGTTCCTCGAGCCTGGTGGCACAATGCCACGAATGGGTTCTAAGGGGTGTTAAAACTTAAAATAGATTAATCAT
>NW_021500427.1:0-206 GCF_001605985.2 Dendrobium catenatum
GAGCAATATTTCAAATCTCTTTGTAAAAAGTAATATATATGGATTAATAAAGGTTATCTTAGATTGTACAAGAGCAATAAAAGATTTTTTTTTTCTTTCTTTTGAAAATTAGATTGATCTAAGCACAATTAGAAAAGTTGTTTTATTCATTCAAAGTCCTTAACTAATTGGAAGATTAATAAAATTATTAGTATTAGTCAGTTCAA
>NW_021500428.1:0-221 GCF_001605985.2 Dendrobium catenatum
TTCTTTGGAGAGTTGGAGATGATTTACTCATTGTTCAGATTTATGTGGATGATATACTCTTTGGATCTTCTAATAAGAAATTGTGTGATGATTTTTCTAAAATAATGAGTAGAGAGTTTGAGATGAGTTTGATGGGAGAGTTGTCCTACTTTTTGGGGTTTAGCATAAAACAATTGGAGGATGAAACCTTTTTAAATCAAACAAAATACATAAAGGATATT
>NW_021500429.1:0-1918 GCF_001605985.2 Dendrobium catenatum
CAATCTCAAATCTTAAATTAAACATACGGGTGATGATTAATTTAAAAGCAATACAACACATGCAAGTTTAAAGACCATGAGTTTCATAATAACCATAAATATCTTTATCATGAGTACGATTCCTTATGCAAGATAATGCAAGATTCTGACACAACTAAATGATTAAAAAAAAATGATATTACAACTCATGCTTATCTGTTTACCTAGGATATTTCTTTACTCATGCAAAACTAAGCAGAATGCATGCGAAGAAGGACATGAGCACGCTTCTTTATGTAGTGATGAACCCGATGCATAATGAATACCAATATTACTTTAACAAACATAAATTTCGAGCAAGGAAAACAGTTCATAATTCTATTTAAATGGTATTCAAATAATCAACTCTAACTTTAGCTTTTATACCTGTAGTTGGGAGATTGCTGCGGCGGAGGTCAAGTGGACCAGATAAGCTAGCGTAGAGGAAGAGAAAGAATGTCTTGGCTTTGTCAGAGCTGCAACCATGACCGATGACGGAATTTCCTGAGGCGGAACAAACAAGGAATGGAAGGTAGAAGTTTCGGCTAAGGCAAGTCAGTGGGCTTCAGCCTTCAGGATCGGTCCAAGCGGAGGAAAGGTGAAGGCTTCGGCCCCTTTTTTTTAACTTCGCCGACGAGAAACTAAGAGGGCGGGAGGAAGATAGGGGCTTCGGCCCTCTCCTCTTTTTTTTTTTTTGTTGCCAACGCGCAGTGAGAACCGAAAGAAAAATCAAGAGGGAGGAGGCTTCGGTTCCTGGAGCTGTGCGAATAGAGAGAATCGGGAGCTGCCGTCGGGTTCGGTCTAAGCAGAGACGAGTGTAGGGCTTCGGCCGGAGATCGTCGAGGCTGCCGTCGGGCAAGGCTACGGGTCCGAGTTCACCTGAAGCTTACAACTCTTCTTGGGCTTCGTCGCTGGAAGCGGGATCAGACGAAGAGAGAGCTCACGACCTGGGCCGCATAAAACCGAGAGGGAAAGGAGATCCCGCCTGGTTCTGTGCGAAGCCGAGTGTCTAACGAACAAAGCCGAGGCAGGGGAAGGGGATCTCGATCGGCTTTGGGCTTCACGAGCTACAGCGATAGTAGCGAGAGGGAGAGGCGTTGAGTTCGTCGGGCTCACGCCAGAGAAAGAGAGGGGCGGAGGGAGGTCGTCCTCTGGCTCAAGCGAGAGAGAGAGAGAAGACGAAGTGGGTGATCAAGATCGGGCGTGAATGAGATAGCTTCCTCCTGAGCTCCTATGCTAACTGAGAACTAGAGAGCTCCAGAGAGGCGGCTACTCGCATGAGAGAAAAAGGCAAAAACCCCTCCCCAAGCAGCTCGCGGCTAGGGCTTTTGCCAATGACAGACCTCGAGCTTCAAGGCCAATCCCCCACCGTCGATCTAATTTCTTGGTATATGAATGAATTTCAAATTGCTTTTAAAAACGGTCAATTAATCTTTAATTAGGATTAGATAAAATATATTTGGTTGTGATCAAGCTCAAATCAGATCTAATTCAGCTCAATCCATGCTAGCTTAGACTCGACTCAACCCAACCAAATTAATCCAATAAAATAATCAAACCCGAACTAGCGTCAATTCGACTCGAATCTAGCTCGACGAGGCTCGATCAACTCGATCGAACGTGCTCGAGGGAGGATCAAGACAAAAACGAGGTCAACAACGATATTTCACAGCGGTTTCAAAATTGTTGGGATAGGTCGTACTAAGTGCTTGCTATAACAACGATTTAACTGTCACAATATAACAGAATTGCTACAATTTTAACCGCACTGTTGTATGTAAAAAATTTGGTCACAGCTTCGTGGCTGTTATAACTCCCACTGTAGTGCAAATGACACAGTGAATATGCTGTGAAAATCTGATTTTTTTTTTTAGTAGCTTGAGCTCATAATCTTTTCATT
>NW_021500430.1:0-260 GCF_001605985.2 Dendrobium catenatum
AGTCTAGGATAGAAGGTATATGGATTTGTGATAGTAGATGATTTTTTTAGATTCACTTGGATTAAATTCTTATATCATAAAGTGAATCATTTGAGGAGTTTAGAGGTATTTTGACTTAGATTTTGAGAAAATTAGGGTGTGAGATTTTAACAATCCAAAGTGATCACGGTGGTGAATTTGAAAATGAAAAATTTGAGGATTATTTTAAAGAGAAAGGAATTGATCACAATTTTTCTGCACCTAAAACCCCTCAGTAGAAT
>NW_021500431.1:0-293 GCF_001605985.2 Dendrobium catenatum
CAATTAGGAGGAGGCAACTACAATTCTTAGAATTTTCGGAATATCATTACGTCGACAAGCATCCGTCTAATTGGATAATGAAATTGTGAATGCAACGACTAGGAGGGTAAACAAGTCGACTCGAGCTCAAGTCACCTCTAACTTGAGCTTGATTAAATAATCGAGTTTAAGCTCGAGCTCGAGCTTTGTTCTGCGAGTTTTCAAGCTAACTTGTTTATTATGAAAGAAAAAAATGATTATGATTTATTATAAAAAATATGAAAATTTATAAGAAAAATAATAAAGAATTACAT
>NW_021500432.1:0-246 GCF_001605985.2 Dendrobium catenatum
TCTTTTAATATACTTTAAATACTTTATAATAAAAAATAATCAAAATTAAATTCCGAAACCAACAAAAATCTTAAAATGAATGAAATATTTGTTTATAATATAAGAACGAAATGAAAATGATTACTATTATTATGAATTCTTATGCAATGATTATGTACCGTTGATCTGATGCATGGAAATCATTTTATGCGTAAATTTCATTAGCTTTATTCAAACATTATGCTGCATAAATGATTTCCTCCTGCT
>NW_021500433.1:0-202 GCF_001605985.2 Dendrobium catenatum
ATGCATCCATATCTAACTTGGTTTTGGGACAACTTTAAATCATTATTTTTTCCTACTTTTAAAAAAGACATTGTACTAAAAAAATAACTTTATTAAGCAGTAAGAAAGACATCCAAAACAAAGACTTAGAATTAAGCATGCGACTTTCAAGGTTAGACAAGCACGTGATGCCCCATTTTTCTAAGAAATTATTCTGTGCGGA
>NW_021500434.1:0-1135 GCF_001605985.2 Dendrobium catenatum
TTTCCATTTGAAAATCCAAATTTGGATCATACTTTTTCTATACCAAAAGAGGAAAGAGTGGCCTTCCCCTTAAAAGTGAAGTGCCCTCTTATCCATTTGGGTAGTTTACCATAAAGAATCCAAGGGGTTTGAAGAAAAGAAGTCCCAAGAAGAACAAGACTGAAGACTTGAAGATTGAGAGTATCCCACTCAAAATAACTTATGTCATTATTAGGCTTAGAATCCGGTTTGTTATCAATGGTGCCCGGCCACTCTTTTTTCTGTAAGACCCTGGTTTATAATAAGCAAGGCAATTCTGCCTATGAACATTTATTAATTAGTTAATTTATATTTGATGTATTGAATCGATTTTCTTTAGGATTACCTGCTTTTCTTAGTTTTTTGGCGATTGTGTGCCGCATTTGTTTTCACCTGGACACGTGAGACTCGTTAGGGTGTAAAAGTTTTCTACTCAAAATCTTAAATGTCTAAAATTTTAGTGAGTCTAAATAACATAAAAAAGATAACGAATCTAGGGAATTAGCCGGGGATCGACCCCGGGGTCACATGCATATTTCTGCATTACTCTTTCCTTGCTTTAGACCCTTCCCCGCCTGCGGGAAGAGTCCGGATAGTCTGACCTATGAGGATGAGGTGTCGGACCTGGGGAAGTCCAATCTTCTAAAAAATTATTTTATAAGCATGTTTTTAAAATTTCAAGCATATTTGATTTGAAAGTTGTCGACCAGCATGCATTGCATTAGATACAAATTAAAAGAGTCAAAATTTTAATTTCATAGTCCTTAGCATTTTGCACCCAATATAAGTCAAAGGGGCCAATTAGGAAAATCTCTAGATGTCGGCCCCAACTCTCCAAAACTTTAAATACAACTTCCCTACCACTCTTTCATAAAAGACCGAACTCATCTCTTTTAAATCGATTAGGTGGTTAGCTGGCTCCCTAATCCAAGCCGCGGTAAGTTCAGGCATTGCACTACATTAGTTAGGTTCGGACGACTGTGGTCCAGTGTCCAAATTAGACTTTGGATTCGGGGCAGATTTTTTATTATAAGACCCCAAATTTCGGGAATATAATCCCAAATTTCTTATAAAATGCTCAACTCTAATTAAAGCTTCATTTTAATCCTAAAACATA
>NW_021500435.1:0-375 GCF_001605985.2 Dendrobium catenatum
TTTTCCAGTCTCTTGAAAACCGTCCCCTACAATGAAAAGATATTTGTTCGTTTGGACGAACCAAAAATTCGTACAGACGAAATCCATATTTAAAACTATCTTATCTAATTAACTGCTGCATTCAATCATCGCGACGTTTGAGAAAAAGAAAAATTTCATCCTGGACGATCGTCAGATCATATAGACGATCTAATTAAAAAATGCTCTCAAAACAGTTAAAATCCGCGCAAACCAATTTTTCTCACATCGTCCAGTATGAAACAAAAGTCGTCCTGGACGATTTTCTCAAATTTTTGAATTTTGAATTTTAATTTAAGAAAATCAAATTAAACATTTAAAAACACAGAAAACATAAAGCAAAACAATAGATTCAAA
>NW_021500436.1:0-383 GCF_001605985.2 Dendrobium catenatum
AAATCCTTAGAGTCCACATCAAACACATCAGACAGAAGTCCATACAGAAATCGGAACAGAATTGTATATTGAATCAGAACAGAATCAGAATCGTACAGATCAGATCAAATCAGAATAGAGCAGAAATACATCACATCGGAACTAACATAACGTATAAAAATCGGAAATCAGATTAAATCATATCAGATCAACATTCATATCAGAACAGATAGAATCGTACGGAAATCAGAATCGGATCGTATCAGAACAGAATAGAATCGTGTCAGAATCATATCAGAATCATAATCATACAGATCATATCAAATTATATCATACAAAAATTAGAAATCATATCAATTCAGAACAGATCAAAAGATAGAACAGATTCCCTGACACTGACAGAA
>NW_021500437.1:0-747 GCF_001605985.2 Dendrobium catenatum
TGAGATTTAAATTAATGTTCCCATATATCACAATAACTGAAAGAGATAGCACCCATCTTTTTGATTAAAGAGTGTCAATTTTATAAGTCATATGCTTTTAAGAAACTCAAATTAAAACAAAATTACGATCAAATATCTTGCCCAACATTTTATCAAAATAATTTTATAACTATCAAATTTATTTCGAATTGCACTCATGCATAAAATTTATCTTTGATCAATTGTTTGAATCAGGATAAAATATATTTTCATTATATTTGGAAGAGAGAAAACTCAAGTCAATATAAAGTATCTCTATCATGACCGCAATACGGACAGTGGAACCTTTCATAAGAAACGTGCCACAGTCGATTCTTTAAGCCTTGTTTGAGGGCAAATTATTACGTCTGGTCACCAGACCTAGAGATAGGTCCCGATATTAATAAAACATTGTTTTAAATTAAGAGCGAGAAAAGCGCAGTCAGACAAGCGTAGTCAAAGTGCAGGTAAAGCTCATTCAAAGCGCACCTAAAGCGCATGCGACATGGCAAATTTTAATTGGTTGCCCGGACCTATTGTCAGGTCCAGTGACCAAACCTAATAATTTGTCTATTTGAGAAGGCTTTTTTTCCTTTTATATTTAGAAACGCCGAAATTATTTTTTGGTCGTTGTTTGGATGATATTCTTCTATAGAAACACTTTTAGAGAACTTCATTTTTCTATTTTGTAAAACTTGTTGATATTTACTTCTCCAAAACTTCATTTCC
>NW_021500438.1:0-458 GCF_001605985.2 Dendrobium catenatum
TTGAAAATTTCCCAAATATGAGGAACTCCAAATACATTGAATTTGAACTAAAGGGTGAATTCCATTTACTTCAAAATTTTTCTTTTCATTCTTTTTGCTTCAAACCAAAAACCAATATTTTCAAAACCTCTGAATTTGGAATACTTTACACTCCTAATGTAGCAAACCAAACAGCCCCAATATAAGACTCAATTAAATATATCTATCCAAACTCCACAACTATTGAAGACAATTTTGAAGAAGAAAAAATATAATTTCTTTTTTTTTATGAAAAACTTACATAGAACATTAATGTATTTAGTTCACACTAAAATTTTTTAAGGTTTGTTTGGTTCGAGTATGAGCTTAGCTTAGCATTGATTAAGCACAAATGACAAAAGTACATTTTCCTAAGCTAGCCTTAGCATAAGGTAGGCCTTTACCTCTACGCATACTTAAGCACGAGTTAAACTAAGCAT
>NW_021500439.1:0-264 GCF_001605985.2 Dendrobium catenatum
TTAGAGACATTAAAACATTCACTAAGAAGCGGATTTTACCGGGATTTCACTGTTGTTTTGTTGAAGAAACCCTAAACCGGTGGAGAAAACGACAAGCAAAGGAAGGAGTTCGCTGGGAAGAGGAATCCAGTTGCAGCAGTTGCGTTGGGGGTTGATGCAGCTTTCGCAAGAAAGCAGTGCTCACAGGGGACGAAACAGACGGAGTGAGTTTTGTGCCTACGGAGTGGTATTTTTGATTTTATATTTGTGTTTGAGTGGTAAAAA
>NW_021500440.1:0-340 GCF_001605985.2 Dendrobium catenatum
GGCCCTTGGTATTGAATAACTAAACTCATGCAAGAGACTAATAATATCATCAATCAATCAGGGTCATTTCCAAAAAGAATTCATCAGCTCACCCAAAATACTCACTCTAGTTCTTGACAGAAAAATTAACCAAATGAGCTCGCCTACAACTCAAAACATGCTCAAGGTTCCTGACTACTAGTCGAGTATAAGTCTAACTGATTTGTTACACAACTAGCAACATTGAGTTCAAATTATACATTATCTATAAAATTCTACTAGCACCGGTCTCGATCATAGCCTATAAATAAAAGTTTATTGGTCAAACAAAAACATATGAAATGCCACATTAAAATTATAG
>NW_021500441.1:0-320 GCF_001605985.2 Dendrobium catenatum
ATAATTATAATTATAAATAAAGAGTGGATCGAATATAAATAAAATCCATTGCATTTAAGAAAAATATAATTAAATTGGCCCTTTTTTTGATAAAATTCACGGAAAGGTCTATGTGTTAATATAAATAAAATAGTTACAAGTCCTTAAGGGATCAAAAGCTCCCTATAAATACAATATTTGAAGCAAGACCAAATGAGCCTATGATCCAACTAAAATAATAATACAACAAACAAAATGAAAAGCCAGAGAAACCATAAAAAGGCAAAAGGCAGTCCAGCCAGTAACACCTGAAATTACTGAACGACAAGAGGGGGGTGAAT
>NW_021500442.1:0-1249 GCF_001605985.2 Dendrobium catenatum
CCTAATCTCCCCCTCACTAGAATAACACTTTTAAAAAAATAGGGGAGATAAAAAATATTTTTGTTATTTTTTTTTAATTTTAAGATACAAACACGAAACAGTACAAAAATTCAATAATACATTCTCCCCCTTTGACATTATCAAAAAGAGAGGAGGCACAAACAAAAACAAAATGATCAAAAGATAAAAATATTCCCTGATCTAGTGAGAAAACAAATATTCTTAAAAATGAGAAAGTAACCTCTTGGTTTTAATCAAAAACTTAGTAGAATTGGATTGACAACGCATAGCCCAGAAAAAGGATAGAAATTCAAAATTTGATAATCCAAACTCAAGTTCTTTAAAAAGGCTCAAAAACTTTTAAATTCAATATCTAAATCAAGGAATAAATTAGAAAAAGAAACAATAATTTTTCAAAACTCCTTTCATAAAATATATCTAATAGAAGATTACTGCATGAAATGTTGAATTAGGAATCAAGATTTTCAAATTCAAGTATCGAAAGCATCAAGGGTTTTCTTAAGCTTTTAAGAAGTATAAGAATGGTAAGAATTAAATTTAGTGGGCTCATTTTATGCCTCTTGTCAATTTGAATGGCGCTCTTTGCGCATCTTTTGATTTTTGATACACTTTTGTGTATATTTTTCAATTTGGCGTCATTGCGCATCTTTTATTTTTGGCATCATTGGCTAATTTTTTTTAATAATATGATACATTTCTGAAATATTAAAAAATAAAAGTAAACCCATCCTATTCAACAACTTGCAAAAGATCCCTATGCGATAAATAAAATGTAAGGAGATAAAAAATTTAGTTTCAAAAACCAATTTAAAAGATGAAAAAGATTTTAAATCAAAAGTAGGATAACCTCTTTTTAGGAAATAGAGATTGAGAATCAAAAACATGGGTTTTCTTCCTTTGGCTGTTTTAGAGAAGTCAAACACAACTTACCAAAGATTTAAAAAAAACAGGAAGTAGATTTTTTATTTTATAAAAGTAAATGTGTGTGTTGATTTTTTAAAAAAAACTTACACAAAAACAAAAAGTTTCAAAGAATAAAACAAAACAAAAAATAAAAATAAATAAAAAACATAAAAACAAAAAACACAACTCAAAAACACGAAAGGCTTTTAACCATTTTCTCTCTCCTGGTCCGAGGCTTCAGAAACTAGATCTGCCCATGAGATTTTTTGCCTTTCATTATTTCCTCAATTTAAATTTTGCTTCACCTTGCCCTTTTCTTTTGTAG
>NW_021500443.1:0-1069 GCF_001605985.2 Dendrobium catenatum
CACATAAATTAGAAAGCCTAATTCTACTAATTTGGAGGGTTGTGAATTTTCAAAGTTTTGGGTCCAGAATGTACCCATAACTTTGTAAATTCACCCCATAGCAATCCACTAGACATCTTTACCTAAGAAAATTACAGATAATGCACAAGATGTCCAAAATTATTTCACCAAAAGTTGAGCTCCATTTGAGCACTGGATTGAGAGAGAATTGGAAAGATTGGATTTAAAACAATCCCAGATATTTCTCAATACAGTGATCAAAACAGGTTTAATTTAATTTTAATAAATACTAGAGCTCAAGAGCTTTCCGACAAGCTTAAGAACATGAAATTTGGTGAAAATTTGAATTTACTATGAATTTTTAAAATTCTGGCCATTAAAATTGATTTTTTAAACTAAATTTCTGCCGTCGCCAATCATTACCAATGATTGGAGCTGAAACGGCGGTGGCGAACAGCGTGGAAACACGTGTCCAACACGTGGCGCCCATCGATTGTCCACTTAAACACATCGGACGACAGTTTAAGCCGTCCGATGCGCTTGTTCTAGATGGACGGTTCCGATGAGGCCACGTCAACCCTTCATTCCAAATGGCCCAGGTTTGAAACTCAGCAATGACACGCCATTTTGGAGAGGGTGACGTGGCACTCTATCTGCCATGCGATCGCTCAGAAGTAACAATCCAACGGTTCAGATTGAGCCAACGCAGATTAGTTCAAAATGAACTGAAATCTTAAAATGACCATAACTTTTAAAATAAAACTCCAAATTAGATGAAATTTGAAACATAGAATCATGGTTGCCTAATCTTCCAATTCCAGTAGTTTGGAGGCTCCATGCTTTGTAGATTTTCTACAGTTCCAAATTTAAAATTTAACTTAAAACCCAAATAACTTATAATCCAGCCGTCAGATTTTTGATTTCTTGGGCTTGTTGGAAAACTGGAAATGTCCTCTAAACCTTTGTAGAAGACCTCGGGATCTGGATCTGGCTGGATGTGAAGTTATATTTGAATAACCTGATTCTCTCTCAAGGTTCCTCTCTCTTCTCTAATTGAAGTTTGGGAGCT
>NW_021500444.1:0-365 GCF_001605985.2 Dendrobium catenatum
TTTAAAATTAATTTGATTTGGATTTGACATTAAATCCATTCCTAATTAGTAAATCCTAATTAGGAAAGTGAATTCGACCACCCCTCAAAAATCCCATGAATTTTAAATTTCAAATTTCAAACTCCTCTTAATCGCTTTCCTAAAATATTTTCTTATTGATTAGGAAAGTTTCCTATTTAAATTCAAATCATTACTGAATTTAAATACTTTCTTAATTGATGAATTAGTTTAAAAAATTTCTTTCCTTTAAATAAAATATGAAATCAGATTTTAAATCTGATTTCCAATCAATAATTAAAGTCATGGGTTCACATATATTGAACCTAGACTCACTCTCTCTCCCCTCTTTGGCCGGCCCCCTCCCC
>NW_021500445.1:0-374 GCF_001605985.2 Dendrobium catenatum
CGTTGTGACCCCCGAGGCATCAGAGAGGATTCTTGCACAGCATGATTCAGTTTACCGAATTGGTGTTGTGGTCAATGGAGAAGGCGTGAAATTTGTGTGAAATGCATCTGTTTATTTATTTATTTATTACTGTTATTTAAGAGAACATTTTTTTCCCTGTATCTGCTTCAGAAATTTTTGTGTTGAGAACAATAATTGTTTCTGAATATTAAATCATGATGTAGAATTCTAATGAAAATAAAAGGTTAGATCTGAGATCTCCCTCATTAGCGACTTTAAGGTTGTAATTTACCTTCTTTATCCGTTTTGAGTAGCGTGCAAATCAATTTAATTGGCAAGTTTAAATGATTATCACCTTAAACATAATAGATTTG
>NW_021500446.1:0-252 GCF_001605985.2 Dendrobium catenatum
TAGAAGGTGTTAAAACTAAACCTGGTTCCAAAAAACTATGTTAAAACTAAACCTAGTTCCATATCTCTAGTATATGATATAATTATTAGAGAAAATTCCAAACATGACTTTATATTGAATACCACATGGAATAACTGCCAAGGAGAATTTCTTAGAAAAACTAGTTTAAGAGTTAGCTTTGCCCGAAGAAAACTCAATTCTAATAAAGAAAAAATGTCATAAGGTCTTTTTACCAATTAATATTTAATGTAT